>NC_142363.1:25898046-26200233 GCF_059441175.1 Urocampus carinirostris | reverse complement strand
TAAAAACATGCATGTTGTCCCTAGGTGTGAATGAGCGAGTGAGTTGTTCATCTCTGTGTGCCCAGCGACTGACTGGCAACCAGTTCAGGGTGACCCCTGCCCACTGCCTGATAATAGCTGAGATGGGCTCCGACACCCCTGCGACCCTACTCGGGATAAGCAGTGCAGATAATGGCGTGATGGATATCAAACTAGGTGCCTTTTTGCTAATCGGTCACAAAATGTAGCTCTCAGCTTGAAAACGGTTGGAGACTACGCTTTAGAACATGATTCTCAATTTGCAGCCGAAATGTAAATTGTGCCCTTTAGAATGCTAGTTTTGAGGCCTTAATATGAAAGTTAAAGGGACAGTGCGTATTATTCGACCACAAGATATTCAACTCAAATCACCGTTGTTTTATTCAATTTTCTTTGCCCGGCCTTTCACCATCTTTCACCTTTCACCCGTGGTAGCAAAAGGGCAGACACTTGTATCAATTCCCTCTTGTTATGTATAATAAATTGGAATTCCTCCACCTACGAGTATTTTTAAAAAATGCACATTTATGTAATAATTTCTGTATTTTTGCTATTAATATAAATCAATATTATATTTTTTTACGAATGACAAGGAGTCACTGAATAATACATACTGTCTCTATAGGTGCTGCCTTAGCGGATTATGGATTCATTTGTTACTGATTTTGATTGGTTTTCATATCAATGGTTAATATTTTATTTTTAAATCATACTCTGTGTAAGGAAGTTTAAAAAACAATATTTGAAAATAGTGGCATGTTTTTATCAGAATTATTTTGTGGAAAACCCAATTTGACCCAACCTCGCCTAATCCTTAGCTCCAGAGCCTCCCGAGTAAATTAAGAATCAGACCACTGATTTAAAACCATTTGATTTCTTGGGCATAACGGCGCTATTTTTTCAGCAACAGTGAAATCTTATTATTTTTTCAAAGTAACCGTTACTGGCGGTCAAAAGTGGCGCGTTACTTTATCTAGTAGAAATCAGCATAGATAAGCAGGACACCCTCGCTCAGTTTTCAGCCATATTTATTCATCAACAACATTTGAACGTGAACACGGCTCTCATTCAATTTAGCACAGCAGCCATCTGCAATAACACAAAGGAGAACGTCCTATCGTAATATCACGCGCAAGAGCGCTCTTAAACTCACAATACTTAACAACATACTTGCGGAAACTCGTGTATAATTCTTTCTCAGTTGTTCCTGCTTCTTTAAAAGTGAACTGTTCAAAAACTTCTGCAACAGAGACTAGCGAAAGATAGGAGTTAGTGAGAAAGGTAGAGAAGTGCAGTTGCAGATTTCTACTTGACCAGTTGTCTCAGGTTGTGAGAGTTTTATTTATTTATTTTACACTGAAGTGTTAAAACACTTTATATTGTTGAACTGGTTACTTTTTGTGTGTGAAAATACTTGAAGTACAGTAGAATATGTATACTTGAGCAGTAGTCCAAATAGAAACTGTGACTTGTAGTATAGAGTGAAATTCAATTTATATTGTTTTACGATTGACTTACAGTAGGCTATGTCTACTTGACCAGTTGTCTCATGTTGTGAGAGTTACATTTAAGTTATTAGAGTGCTTTTATATTGTTCGTTGCCGATTTTTATTGTTTGTTTGTTGCACTTCAAGTGTAGGGTAAATATGTTGGTGGTGAAGTGCCATGCATCTGAATGACCGACAGCAGGTCAGCCACCCGACTCTGAAATGAAGAAGAAATGGGTGACTTCCACTCTGCCATAATTAATCTTTTGGCAACAGTCATTCCCAGCATCAGTGAGTGCTGTGTAGCTACATGAAGGCCTACTGTTGACTGTGAACAGCCAAAAATGGCTAGATCCACTTCTGGTTTTAGGGGTTTGTCATAGGCCTTGGAATACCAGTCAAATATTTTGGCCCAGAATCCAGTCAGAGAGGGGAAGGACCAAAAAAGCATGGGATAAGGTACTTTCAAACATTTTGAATCGGTCACACAGGAAAACAGAAGGATAGAAACCACAGCATGGACTTCAAATAATGTAGACGGTGGACTACTTTAAACTGAAATATCTGATGTCTGCCATCAACCGAACAGGAATGTATTATTGCTAAATACAGTATTTGTCCCACATGACTTCAGATATGTTGCTACCTAGATCCTGTCCCCTCTGTTCTCAATTTTAACTCAAAGTGAAAAAAAATATTTAAAATTCGAATAACTTTTTTCTAATTTTACTGATGGCAGCAGGTTGAAGAGATGGGTGGGTGGGGTCACCTGCAATTCTGGTGACTTTTTGGGTGAGGCAGGAGTTGTATATGTCCAGGAGGGGCGTGAAGGGGACAACAATGACCTTTACCGAGTCTTTTGGCGGGACACGGTGAAGGTGCCATTTAACACATTGATGCAGCTGGTCAGGATACTCTTAATGGTGCTTCTGTAAAATCAGAGCGTGATGGGGGTTAAGACACTTGCTC
Organism: Urocampus carinirostris; assembly: GCF_059441175.1. Lineage (NCBI taxonomy): Eukaryota > Metazoa > Chordata > Actinopteri > Syngnathiformes > Syngnathidae > Urocampus > Urocampus carinirostris. The sequence continues at coordinate 26,197,759 of NC_142363.1, read as the reverse complement.
TCCAGAGTTTGCAGAGAAGGTACAAGTTATACAGTAAATATCATATTAGAATGTTTCAAAGGTAACCTCCATACATTCAAATCCAAAAGGGACTGCGGTTGAGATGGTTCATTGGGCCGAGATTTGCTCTCACTGATGCTATCGAAAGAACAATTGTTACTATTTGTTTTCTTCCAAGATGTCGCTAGCTAGCAACAAGCTATACAACGGCTACCTGCGCACCAACATGCCCACCATCGTCACCACGGTCAAAGTCCGTGAGATCGTGGTCCACCTTCCCTGCCTGACCGCTCACGACAGGGTGAGACTCTTATGCTGCCTACCACCAAGCAATAGTTTGGGGCCGATATCCAGAAAGGCCCACGTGTGTTTATTCCCGATAGGAGATCATCGAGGCTAAGCGGGAGATGTGCGGCAACTACAATGGCATGGTGCTGCTCCTGGACTGTTTGAAGAGGCGAGAAAGCTGGCCTGAACATTTCATCCGAGCTTTAGAGATGTGCGAGCACACCGCCATCGCTGCAGAGGTCCGGGCTGAGTATGAGAGGCTCAGGGGTGCCAGCGGTACGCTACGACTACTTATTTTTCTTTTCATTAGTGTTGTGCAAGGTGGCTGTTAGTAAGGATACTTCATACCAATTTTTTCAAGATCGATACTATTATTCAACTCTCAAGTCGTCATTGATGCGGATACCACTAGTACACAAAATACCCCCACTAGAGAACAAATGAGTATTGATCCCTTTAAAACCAGTTTGGTACTGATACCGATTCAAGGTGTTTGGACTTTCCCATTCTGGTTTTTAGTATTGCCCTAGTGCAGGGTGGTGGTCAAGACCAAGTATGTTTGATACCATTTTTTTCAGCCTGATACAACTTTCTGACAGTCTCTAAAAATATTGAAACATTTTATGTACTAGAAAAATGGGATTGAAAATCAAAATATTTTCTGTTAATCCAATTAAATGGATAGACTGACTTTTATGCAGAAGCCTACTCGAGTAGCTGTTGTTATCGACAATTATAATACAATATATAACCCATTCAAATCCCATCTGTATTTTTCGTCTTCTTAAAATTATTTAGAATTTTTCCATTTACAATTTCAAGTCCTGGCTTTTCCTGGTATCAGCAGATACAAATACGGCTTTGGTACTCGACAATTTTTTTTTTCTTGTTTCAAAGTTAGCAGTTGTTATCAGGAATGTCTCAATTCTTGTTTTCAGATCGATATCAATACACCATTCTTGAGTAGTTGTCGATACTAATACCATATACCAAGACTACTAGTTTGGCTACGAATGGGAGTGAAACTGAACAAAATGGCACCAGAAAGAAAATCAAATTCTGAAGATTACAGGCGAAAATAGTGAAAGATTTGGCTGAAAACCAGAAAGAAATTTTGTAAGGTATTGTCAAGAAGCAGAAATGAAGTCTGATGTAAGGGAGGTGGAAGGTGGAAGCCGCGCGTCTTTTAACCCAACACTGCCGAGGAACATTTCTTTAGATTAAGGGATTTTGAGGTAAACTCATAGTTTGGTATGCGTTTTCTTTATCTAAATAATTACTTGAGTGAAAATAACTACATGATGTGTAGATCCTCCATGAAGGAGGAAAAAAAAAACGGCGCGAGAGAAGCCCGACCGACATTGACATTTTAGGGCCAGGTTTAGGTCGGGACCGCTCCCAAGATCTTCTAACGCAAGGTGTTTGAGACCTTAAACTAAAAATTGGATGTGCTTATTCATCACAACTTTGTCATTTCTTTGGTCTAGATTCCACCCCAAGCTCACCCCCGACCACAGTGGTGAATGCCCACGTCCATCAGGCCCCGTTGGCTGACAATCCCCCCAGATCCGAGACCAGCAGCCCCAGCCAGGGCACGGAACCTGAGCCAGAGGTCCCGACTCCTGCACCCGAGTCTCCTCTTGTTCCTGCCTCCCCATTGAGAACCCCACCCCCCCTCTCGCCTCCGCAAGTAACCGAGCGACTGAATACCAATCCCCAGGAACCGGAGGAAAACTCCGAATGTGACAATGAGGATGACCGAAGAACGCCTGAAGTTTCCTTCGACGTTGAACCTGCTCAGGCTACAGAATCAAGTGACACAAATGCCGGCGACGTCACCATTTCTGATGTCATTGAAAGTGTGCCAGAAAGTTCCGTCGTGATAGATTTAGCCAACGCGGCCTCGACCTCCAATATACCCGTGCAGGAAACTGCCCCGTCTGTGGAGAAAGTTGCTGTAAAGGAAGATATTTCGGAAGCTCCAGAAACTCGGGTGAGAAGAAAAAGGCATGTTCACAAATGATAAATGGTCTGCATTTATATAGCGCTTTTCAAGTCAATGAAGACCTCCCAAAGCGCTTTACAATGTGCTCCACACTTACCCATTTACACACACACTCATACACCAATAGGGAGTCAGCCATGCAAGGCGCCTATCTGCTTATTGGGGGCATCAGGGATTCAGTGTCTTGCCTAAGGACACTTCGACATATAACACGGAGGAGCCGGGAATCGAGCCTTCAACCTCTTGAGACGAGCACTCTACCTCCTGAGCTACCTAAACAGAAGTATCGCATGACCTAATTTGGGGATCATAGATCGGTAACCATGGCCTGACCAAAAAAAATAAAATGATGACCGATTAGACCAGGGGCGTTTACTGGGGGGATTTGGCAATGCCCACCCACAGACACACCTTGCCCAGCCAATGAAAACTGAATGTAGTAGTGAGGGCAGTCTGAAAAAAGTAAATCAAAAGAAGGAAACAAATAAAATAAGGAAAAATGGAGACGAAAGAAAAGAGGGATACAAACATGAAGAAAAAGCAGGAGAAAAGTGCTAGGAAAAAATAAGTAAGAAATAATTTTCTTTTAAAAAAAAACAGAACAAAAAAAGAGAAAAGCAAAATAGGTCGAAAGCTATGGGAAAAAGAAACAAAAGCAGAAAAAAACAGGATTGGGGGGCTCCCTTTCTGGGTATATTACCAATAATAAGATTTTAATATTCTGCAGAAAATGAATAATATTCATATCTTAAAAATCTTTTATTCTACAAAATTATAATAACACTTATTTATTCACTTTCCAGTGAACCACTTACTCATTTAATTTATTTTTATACTAAGCAACTTTAAACTAGAATCCCTGCATGACACAACAAAATGGCTACTAAAAATTTTGACTTTTCAGTGCAACATCAAATAAACTATGAAATACAAAAATTAACTATACAGTTTTTATTAAAAAAAAAAGCTAATTGTGAAACAGATCCCTGAAAAATACTGAAAACCTAAATCAAAATATTTACAAATCTAAAAAAGGATAAAACACAAAACAATTTTAACCTTTACATACTCAAATTGTAATATCAACAACACATAATCTTTGTCTTAAATTTATACTTCTGTTGCATCCAATACTTTACTGTTGAACCTAACTTTATAGTACATAATTTAGCAAAATTCACATATGGAAAATGAATGTTATTGGTAAAATATGTTGTCACGGCCCTTAAGAACCAATGAAAAATGGTCTCTTTTAGAATAATGAGATTGAATATTCTCAGTCATTCTTGTGTTCCTTATGCACATTTATTTGCTTAAAATGAAGAAAATTTTTGAATTGGAAAACTTTAAAAAGATGGCCTATTTAAAATATGTAAATACTACAATACTATAAAATACTACATTTTATACATAAATACAAATAAAAGAATTACATGTATAAATACATAAGCTTGTTATAGTAATCTAGATTTAAAAAATAAATATAATAAGACAAATACAATTTTTTAATTATTTTGCTCAATAGACACTCAAGGTAAGGAGAGAAGACATCAATGGATTTTAAACTTGGAAGGAAAACACGGAAGAGCCTTAACCTCAGATCAGAATTTGCAACCTTTTCTAAAATACACAATTTGTTTTAAAATATTTTAAAATAAGCAAAATAATACTTAAAGGGACAGGGTATATTACTTGGCCACTAAATGTCACTGTGTTGTGTACAGCACACAGGAGCACTACAAACCACAAGAAAGAATACAAACTACCAATAGTCAAAGTGACCAAATATCATAATTTTTCTTCTCATTTTTTTGACTAGCCTTTCATAACGGTTTTGGCTTCTTTGGGTACCCTTACCAAGATGCCTGACAATTTTATCAGCTCCCTTTAGGTGAACCTCATGATATGTAGAATTAATGCAAATATATTGACCAACGAGTATATTTAAAAAAAAAACCTGCATGTTTATATGGTAGCTCATGTATTTTTGTTATTTTTTTGTTGTTTTTTTTTTAGGGTTAGGAGTGACTTCATGCTTGTCGCAGCAGTTTTTTGTTAGTGTAGCATGAAAATGATGAAAGTAAAAAAGGCCTTTTTCATGTACAGTACTGGCCGTACGCCAACCCGAACCCCGAAAAAAAGATCAAATAAAAGTTTATTCAAGCGCATCTAAGAAATGCACATACTTGTACGCACAACATAAGTTGTTTGACAGAGGCAGCAGATGATAGCATCAACATGTTAAAAAGTTTCAAATTCTGCAAAGTATCTGTAAAATTAGCAAAATATAGGTTGAAATTATTGTCAAATAAACATTGTTAAATCAAAAAATGAAGAGAATTGAGCAAAACTGATATTGTTTTATTTATTCATTTATATATTTGTGTAGTTTAAGCTAACATTAGAGTTGGCTGGTCAGTAATTTGGGCTCTAACTCTCCATTCCACATTTAGGTCATCGTTGAGAACTGCACTACAGAAAGTACACCTGCAAGCTTAAACTCCACGTCCGAGGCCCCCACGGAGGTCCTGAGCCTGCCCAGCACCCTCGCCAGCGTCCAGCCATCAGAAGATCCGGACTCAAACGCCTCCGGATCGTCGACCGAGCCCTATTCCGGGGACACGGACCGCCTGCAAATAAGCAAGGAGGACGACGAGGCGCTCGAAGACGAGGTGCTCGTCAATGTGGTGCACGTTTCCCACGAACCGTCCGTCCTGAATCTGGACATCCAGCACGTTGTCAACGGCGACCCGGCCAAAGAAGCCAGCCAAGAGCCCACAGCCACAACTTTGAGCCCTGAGCCCGAGAAACCGGCCCCTCGGGGCCCCCTGGGTGCCAACACCAAATATTTGGTGACTGCTGTGGGAGTGGGTGTCTGCGCACTTTTTATGGCGTGGAAATTGAAGCATTGAGGGTTGAGCGATTCCCTAATTAGCTTGTTGACGATGAAATCTGGACTTATTTATATGATTACAAAGATTTTATTTTTTTGCCTGAAAAGCTCGTAGCCATATTATGGAGGACTGATTCAGCAGTATGTAGAAATAATTGTATAAATAGATGAATACATGAATCCCTCATTTATCACGGGGCATACATTCCAAAATTAAGCCCTGATAGGAGAAATCAGTGAAGTAGAAACCTTTATTTATTCATTTTTTACAATTATTATGCAATTAAATACTCTATTATATACTGAAACCAAAGAAAACCCCATTTTAAAGGCATATCCATTAGTTTAACATGTTTAAATGAAGTGAATAATGCTGGTCGCTAGATGACGTGTGAGCAAAATAAAATAGCAGTAAGGAAAGTGAACTTCCTAACACATAAGGTACAATGCGTCACTGTGAAAGGAATGTGGAAAGGGAGGCAAATTCTTGAGCAGGCTTCCCGGCACTTCCCAGCACCAAAGCGAAGGCCATCTTGCTTAATAGTTAGCGAGCCCCGAGAGGATACAATTGTTGCAAGAATACAAACAGCACCTGGATATAATATTTGGCTTCGATAAGGCACTTTCTGGGATAAGATCATACAAAGGCACATTCAAACTATAATTTCCCTTACACAGAGCAACCGAGACCTGAATGGAAAACTGTCTCAAAGCTGCGGATTTCTTCTTGGCTCTTGGGATCACTAGTAGACCAGCATTTTAAGAAGTCAAAATAATGAGCTCCCATCATACACCATCTGTTTTGCAGGTTAAACTTATCAATATGGGATAAATTTGTTGGTATTTATACATATATCTCTTGATCCTGCCTGTAGGAACAGTAACTTATGCTGTTTAAAACACTGCCAATGTTTAATGACACGAACAGAAAAGGAGGCTTCTTTTTTCTTCAAACGCTTAACTTGCTGAAACCTCTTCAAGCTTAATTTTTCCAATGTCAATCAAATACCGCTAGCACGATTTATAAAAAAAAAGGATGCTAACTTTCATGCCAGTGCACTTTTAAACCTCAAATTTATCATTTTAAAGCTGCTTGGAGTTTATTTGTCAGGGTTGGCACCCGGCTTTTTCATCCCGCAACAACGAGGCGCTCTTAACAACATGCTGCAGCAGAAACTTTCTGCAATTGCTTGCTGTACTTTCTCTCCGCACCCCGGGTTGACAAGGGGGTTGTTTACATACAAGCAATCATCCCATTGGAAACTACTAATGCCAGTATGGTGATTGTGTAAAGTCAAGTCATGTTTATTTGTATAGCCCTTAATTACTAAACGTCTCAGAGTGGTCGAATAACACATACTATCCTTTTAATTTCCATATTAAGGAGAGGGCCTCGAACTATCACCCTGAGTGCCACAATTGGCCCCTGGGCCGTAAGCTTGAGACCCCTGGGTTAAGAAACCCTGAGTACGGTACATTATATAGGGACTCTGGGGAAAAAAAGAGAAGGGAAATTTTACTCATTAAAAGCAGCTATTTGTCAGGGGGCTTGTATATTAACTGGAAATTAAAACAAGAGGGTCAATCCGCCATTTTCCCAACAGAGGGCGCTTTTTGATATCTATGTAAACTTTCCCAGAAATCCGATTGAGGTCTTAGTATACTGTGAGTATTCTGATTGCAATAGTTAGGTTTGTCCTTTCAGATTCCAATAATTCTTGCATGTATCCAAATTCGAGTAATCCGAATGCCTGTGCGTAATTCGCAGTATCCCCTCATCCATGATATTTTAATGCAGCAAAGCACTGTGGGACTTGTAGTACAGAGACTAATGATACATGCAAACTCACTAAAAAAGCCTCATGTGTTTTGGTGGATTTCTCTGTTGATTTCCATTTCAGTTCCACCTCCGTGGTGAAAACAGGTGTATTCATCTTTATATAGCGGATTTTACAATTGTATCCAGCCATATATAGTGTAATCTATGCACATCACAACACACAAGACGAAGTGATGGAGCTCATTTTTGGAAGAAACGATCACGCTACTTTGTTGCATTTGGTGACAAAAGAAATCATCCTTTATTTCATTTTGCATGCGAAAACGTCTATTTGCGTAATGCCGTCGCTCCTGCTTCACTTGTAATCGAAATACTCGCAAACGCCATTGAAAACGGGTTGGGTTTTTTTTTCCTATCAAAGCATGTCAACGATTCATTCGGAATACACCAGAAATCCAAAATCCCGCTTCCAATCGGATTATTGCCTGCAATGCGTCTGGGCTATGCAAAAGAAAAAAAAACAGTTGAAGAACATTAGTTGGCGTGCTAAATATTTTTTTATGTATATTTATTTTCATGGTCTGCATGGGTTTTTATTTTTCTATAGAAAGAATTGCTAAACTCTTATATTTTTCGTACATTTTTAAAACATACTCGCACCAATCTTTCAATTCAAATTTGCCGGTCCTTTTAAGTTAAATCAAGTCATGTTTATTTATGATGCCCTTAATCACAAAGAGTCTCAAAGGGCTGCACAGACCACAGATTATTGCCAAGTACAGACTGTTATTTCACCATCCCCTGATCTGAAACCTACATGAGGGTAAGGGAAAACTCAAAAACCTCAACATGAGGAAAATGAAGAAACCTTGAGAAGGGACTGCACATGAGGTCATCCCCCTTCTAGGTTGACCAGGCTGCAATGAATGTTGCAATAACAAATAATACACAGATATTGTCAACATAAAATATAGGTTATTCATATGCTATAAAATAGAAGTTTGTTTTAAGCCTAGATTTAAACAGTTCCACTGAGGTTGCAGATCGAATCACAATTCTTGTGTTTCAAATGTAAGACTTAAAGTGAAATTGCACAATTCCCTGCTAATAATTCTGGTTTGGCAACAATTGGGAATATTACCGGTGCCTTATTGTTAGGAAGGTTGTGACGGTTTTACAGGCTAAATGTAGAATCAGCACTAGATACTATTTCTTTCTTTCTTTTTTTTGCTATTGTACCATGCTCGATACCTTTTGATGCCATGTTTTTAGTAATTTATTTCTATTGTTTTAGTAATTGTAGTATTTATTTCAACCACTCTTGTGTGAGAGAAAAAACTGATGTGGTTTGTTCACCTGTAGTCTCCATAGTTTATATTCATTCATGTGCTTTTCAGCACTTATTTTTGATTGCGCTACACAGTATAGCAACCTTTAGTGTTAATATATTACACCTTGTCCCTTAATGGCTTTGATAATTATGACATGAAATTGTAAGAAATGTGTAGAACACATGAAATCTATTAATTACCAAAGTCCCAGAGAAACTGTTTCTCAGGTAAATATACATAATTATATATATATTTGTTTTGAATCATGTTAAGTAAAATAAGTGAAAAAAAGCTAACCACTGTCCATTATAGAACATTTTCCGTTTTTTGTAAATAATTGGTTGTAATGGTTTCAAAAGCAGACAAGTTTGACGAAAAAAATCGTAAAACTTATGGCAGCGGTGCAGCTTACCAGTGAACATATGTGCAATAATTACTGTAGTCTGTAAACCATGTTTTTTGTGTAAATTGTGATGGTTGTATTTGTATTGCATATAGTATAATAAAATTGGAGCGAAACTTGAAGTGGTTGTTACATTTTGGTGATTTGTCATTTTTTAAATGAATTAATCCAACAAAGAGGCAGCACGGCGGCGCAGTGGTTAGCACTTGTGCGCCACAGTACTGAGGTCATGAGATCAAAACTGTGTGGAGTTTGCATGTTCTCCCCGTGCTTGCGTGGGTTTCCTCCGGGCACTCCGGTTTCCTCCCACATTTCCAAAACATGAATGTTAGATTAATTGGCCGGTCCAAATTGTCCCTAGGTGTGAATGAGCGGGTAAATTGTCTGTCTCTGTGTGCCCTGCGACTGGCTGGAAACCGGTTCAGGGTGTCCCCTGCCCACTACCAGAAGATGCCTGGGATGGGCTCCAGCACCTTCTGACCCTACTGAGGATACGCAGTGCAGATAATGGATGGATGGATGAATCCAACAAAGATTTTTTTTAAAGCATCTTCAGTGGTTTTGCACACCTATTTATCAATGTTTAAACTTGAGTCTTAGGGGTATTAATGCTCCCAAGCCACACAATTGTTGCCATGGTTACATAGTACTTCGATATTTCGGAAAGGGTGCAATTTATTTATTAGTAGTTTACCTGTTTTGGGGGGGAAATGTGTACAGTATATGACATTTCTTCAGTCAGGCATTGATAACTGTTAGAATTCAGTCAAGTTGTTGATGTGGATAAATGTTCTGGTTTTGCACCCGAAGAAAACAATAAAATTGAGGAAGGCGCATTCTAAGAACGCATGTTAAAAATCAAGAAGAAATAGAATAAAATGAGCATCAAAAACATTTTTTGGGGTTAAAAAAATCACTATATCCTAAAGAAGCTAAATTAAACGCAGTTATTGTAATCTTCTAGTTGTGATTGGCTCCTGACCTGTCACTCATGTAAAGACCACGCCCACCTCACAAAGAACACAAAGCGGCGAGTCAATTTAGCTAGTTAGCTCCCAAATTAGCATCATCTTAGTCTTTTTTCTAAATTCGGATCCAAACCGGATCAATTACACGCCCCTGTTGCCGTTTACAACAGCATGTATGGCGTGAACACATCCGCTCTCTTTCTTTCAATATTTTTTTCTTATTAATGGCGTCCAACGGGCATCACCACCGCGAAGATGACAGCGCGAACGACGAGGACGAGTCGCCCACGAAGAAGCAGCCGCGCTCCGATAAAGAGGCGCCAGGTTCGCGCTGTCTCCAGAGCGACCCCGACAAGGAGGCGGCGGCCGCATCGGTCGGAGGGGCACAGTCTCCCCGCCGTGCCTCTGACGCAACGCCGAGGCTTCGAAGCGACTCGGTGAAAAAGGGCAGGCCGCGTAAGAGTTGTCATACCTTTACAAAAACAAAACAAAAAACGTTTATTATTTTTAACATTTTGAAAATACTCTCATTTTTTTCATTGATATTTAAACTTTTTATTTTGTTTTAAATTAAATAAATTCGACACATATATGATGAAGGCACAATGCCGACGTCATTTCGCGGGCTTTGATCCGAACATGAATAGCCGACAATGTTATTTCAAGGGGATAATTTTGTGTGATCGTCCATTGCTGTTTTGCAACAAGATGGCGTTGGCTGAACACTGTTCTTTTGATGCTGGGGATGATGAAGATGATGATTACGCTGTTGGGGGTGTGGGAGAAGATGCGTTCGGTGGCCATCATCATCGGCTTTCAAATCAATTCTTAAACATTCTTTATACCGTTTTTAGTACGGAAATTAATTACAATATGTTTCTAACCGATACCAAGATCCGGAATATTTATTGATACAGATATCACAGACTGGTACAATAGACCCCCGGGATACGACATTAATCTGCTCCGTAGTGGGGATTGTAAAGTGAAATTGTCTATGGTGGGGGGTAAAAACCTAATCATTGTATATACATATGTTAACTCATTCAATGCCAGACATTTCTCTCCAATAGGAAGTGCAGATGACATCCTTATTTTGGCCATTTTGATCTATTGTTTAATGCCTACAAAATAATTAATTCTGTAGCTATAATGACTTAGAATATATAACAAGAAAGCTAGAACCCTGATCTTTCATTTCTAAGATTAGTAAACAACAGTTAAACATTGCTTAGTTTCTTGAAAATACTTATTTCCAAGAAAACGTCTGAGAAAAGCAACTTTTTGTGAAATAATGCATTCCCTTGCCCTTATGTAGGTTTTAGATCAGGGGATGCTGTAATGGTAGTCTGTAAAGACTTCTTGTGATTCAGGGCTACACAAATAAATATGACTTGAGTTGACTTGTCTTAGGTGCTTTTTTTTGCATTTGTGATACCTCCAATATTTAAACACAAGGGCACTTTTCTTACAAAATAACGTTTCATTGCAAGAACATTGAACTTTTGCATGAACGATGCATGAAGTTTGCTGGAATTTTTCAGTGCCTGATGTTTCCTGTGACGTTATCACAATATTTCGGTCACTCGGGGGCCACCCACACACTCTTGATCGCTGGATAGAGGAGGTAGCACGAGGAAGTGAGGGCTTTTGGATGTGTGGACACAGACCTGATCTGCCATCCCCACCCATGTCAAGCAATCAGTGTTTTGTCCCCACCAATATTCTGTGATCATTTTTTTAAAAAATGCGCTATGTCCCCACTAATGTCAACACCAAACTTACCCCCTTGCTCATACGAAATGGGGGTTTTTAAGCCGTTTATGAATGTGAGCAACGCTATTGACCCACAAGCAGAAAAATGGCAGGGTGGTGTTGAGCCAATCAGAATGCAACACACAATCCTTGATTTAAATCTGGGAAGTAGTGATAATGCAATACAGTAAGAGATGCTGTAAATGTTAAAGATTCAAACTGATGAAACATTTATTCAAATTAGTTTCAAAATTGCATTTTATTCCACAGAAACACATGTATAGTATTTACTGTATTCATTTTATTGTGTAGTATAGGGCCTCACCTGGATTATGTAATTTAAAACTCAGCGTTCCCGTGGTTCGGCATGGACATCGGAGGCACGCTGGTCAAACTGGTGTACTTTGAGCCCCGCGACATTACGGCGGAGGAGGAGCAGGAAGAAGTGGAGAACTTGAAAAGCATCCGGCGCTACCTGACATCCAACACGGCTTACGGCACCACGGGCATCCGCGACGTTCACTTGGAGCTAAGGGAGCTGACGTTGTGCGGCCGCACGGGCAACTTGCACTTCATCCGCTTCCCCACGCACGACCTGCCCGCATTCTTACAGATGGGCCGCAACAAGCACTTCTCCAGCTTGCACACAAGCCTCTGCGCCACCGGCGGCGGTGCCTACAAGTTCGAAGCCGACTTCCGAACGGTGCGTTAACTTTTGCAATTAGGTTGAATGTAGACTGGTTCAATGATTATATTGTTTTTTTTAATTTAGGGATCACAATAATTGATCATTCACGAGTGTCTTTTGTTGAGTTTTGACCCATAACACAGGTGATATCCTTTGAGATTTAAATACAGGGTTTTTAAATTTTAATGTCGTGTTTTTAAGCGTTGAAAAGTGCTTGAATTATGGGTGAAGAGCTTAAAAATGATTGAACTTGTTGCCATGTTTCTCAACAAGTCTGCTTAAAAATGATGCTGACACTGCTTTGTGGTGGCTTCGCTTTGCCATTACATTTGTTTTTCCATCGTGATTAACGGCAGCTTCCATTAGTTTGCATGGTGTTGTCATGCAAAGCGTCATAGCCCCCTACAGGTCTCGCCCAAGAGCACAGGTGGATTCTACACCTAAACAGGGCACTATGAAATTTATATAAGTACAAGGATTATCATTTTAAGTGGCCCGTGAGACAATGCTGAGTGAAGCACAAGAGGAAAATTAGTCAAACAACAACCTGCAGTTTTAAATATATCTATTCTAATAAGGAACATCCAGTAGCCGTGTAATTGATTATGGCTGAGCCCTTTGATGGCTCGCACACGTCATGAAAAGGTAGAAAAGTGACTCGACCAATGTGCTTCTACTTTTAAGGGAAATCCAAATACAGCATATTCTAATGAGGAACATAAATCTATTTTTTTTCTTTTTATACACAAATTATCTGTTTGGGAGTTCATACAAGGAAATACATATATGTATTATAATAATCAATAATATCAAACGATTTAAAAAAAAATTGGAACCCCTGTATTTTATCATAAACATTCATTCTACATAAAAAAGATGATTAAATCAACATAATACATAAAACATTTTTACATTTATTCTAAAATGTATTTAATAAAGAGTAAGTTATTTTTTACTAGCTGTATTTATTTAATTTATATTAAATCATTTTTAATAACTAATTATTGAGGTTACAATCTTTTAAAAGAATGTGAATTTGAATTGGAAATCATTGTAATTGAAGATAATTTATTGTCTGTCATACTATAAAATAAAGGAATTTAAGTAATTTGGCAATCCATTTTTCTCTCATGAATAATTTATTAAAAATAATTTATAAAACAACTTAACTTTATGAGGTAATACAAATGTATGCTGGATCATCTTAAATTAACTAGCATAATTGTTTTGGCTTTATTTTTAACCATAAGAATTCTTCTGACCAGGATCAGCTATAATATAAGTTATATACAAGGTTGTCAAGCAAATCACTTAGTTACTTACTTATTGGATAATTTTCTGTTACTGAAATACATGTTACCTTTTTTATTAGGATCTGTATTTCATTTGAATATTTAAAAATATAAGTACACGATAAAGTGTAAATAGATTTTTCGATTTTTAATGTTTGAGACCTGCATAGGATGCCAGTTGTATTGAGTACTTTGATTAGTAATGTTCGTCGTTTGGACTATTACGCATTGCTTACATCATGGTCACAATTGGCTGATCATGTAGCTGTTCTTTGATATCCACACCCTTTAGGGTTTGTCTGCTTTTGTAACTTAAGCGATGAAATATAAGGGGCTCAGGGGAAAGCTTTTAGAACGGGTTGAAATCCTTATCTGAGGTTTGGGTTCTCCTGTTCTCATTTCATGTTTAAAACCCATTGATGTCTGTTCACCTTATTTTGAACGTCTACTAAACTATTAACTTAGCACGTGTCAAATTAAACAAGCAAAGCAAGATCCCAATATCGCATTTAAAGTAATGAAATTAGTACCACTAACGTCACATAACTTTACACCAATCCAGACGGCCGACCTAGAACTTCACAAGCTAGACGAGCTGGACTGTCTGATCCGGGGCGTGCTGTACATTGACTCAGTGGTCTCGGGCGGTCTATCCGAGTGCTACTACTTCGAAAACCCGGCCGAGCCGGAGCGCTGCTTGCAGAAACCGTACACGCTGGAGAACCCCTACCCGCTGCTTCTCGTCAACATCGGCTCCGGTGTCAGCATCATGGCAGTTTACTCGGAGAACAACTACAAACGTGTCACCGGGACTAGGTACTCGGTCCTGATTACATGCATGGATGCAGTTCATGAAATGAAGTTTATGATGGTGTCGTGATTTATTTTATTTTTTTTAGCCTGGGCGGAGGAACCTTCCTGGGTCTCTCCTGCCTGCTTACGGGATGCTCCACCTTCGAGGAAGCTCTGGAAATGGCGTCACTTGGGGAGAGCACACGCGTTGATAAATTAGTCAGGGACATATACGGAGGTGATTACGAGCGTTTTGGACTTCCAGGCTGGGCTGTGGCCTCCAGGTATGTAACACAGGCATTCTATCTGGATTATTTTTCCACATTTTAAAAGTGACAATGTGGCAATAAATAATCCGTGTTATGATTTGAGTGAGAATGGACATCTGTATTTAGCATATTAAACCCAAAAATATTATTTTAACAAAATTATAGAGCTGTAACAAATGTTTGTTTCAACATTTAATTAATCTGTTGATTATGATCGGCTGATGAATCGATTAATCGATATCTATTAAATCGCTGTAAAAGAACAAATTAATGAATATAATAAGTAGTTTGCCAAATATTGTCAGAAAATATGTAAACAAATCAAACTTTGGTTTCCAGAGTAAATTGTTGGTCTTGAGCCAAAACAATGAAAAAAAGATTGTTCAAATTATTTAATTTGTTGTTGCACACAAGACATTTGCCATAAAATTGTTTTAAAAAGATAGAATAGATTACCAGCATGCTCGATAGATGTACTAAGTTGTGTTTTTTCCAATTTTATAAAAACGTTTCATTGTCCTTTTACAGATAAATCACTTGTTTTATATTGCTATGCATTAAAAGATTGAAATAAAAATGTTGTTGATAAACTGAAATTGTGAGTTGGAGAATATTAGTGAATGAATGGCTTTTATTGCCATTATACAATATATGAGGTATTCTCCTTTTAGTGCAAATATAAATAAAAAAATTCAAAAGATAAAAATGTAAGAAACAATATATTGATATATATTAAATATGTGCATATTCACAGTGGCAGTTGTACAGTACAATTCAAACCCTAAATGACAAAACAAATGGTAAATGGTCTGCATTTATATAGCGCTTTTCAAGTCAATAAGACCTCCCAAAGCGCTTTGCAATGTGCTTCACAATTACCCATTCACACACACACTCACACACCAATAGGGAGTCAGCCATGCAAGGCGCCTACCTGCTTATCGGGGGCATTAGGGATTCAGTGTCTTGCCTAAGGACACTTGGACATATAACACGGAAGAGTCTGGAAATGAACCTGCGACCTCTTGATCCCAAGAGGAGCGCTCTACCTCCTGAGCTAATGCTGCCCAAAACAAATAAAAAATAAAATTCACTCGATTATTTCATCAATCAGGTTCTTATTGTGCCTCTTAAATCAGTAGAATCAGATGGTCATTAATATAATTGTTTACGAGATTACACCTGGCACCCGAGGTTAAACACGTAAACAATGTCAGGATAATTATACCAAAAATATTCACAGAGTAGGGCTTGGGGGCCGGCCTGCATTGTAAAGACTGGTGTACGTTCTAAGTGCATTATACTAATATTAACATTATATGTTTCATATCTTAATATTATACATTTTTATGGTATCACAAAATAAGTCATTTTCTTTCCCTGTCATCAATAGTTTTGGGAACATGATATCCAAAGACAAGCGAGAGTCAGTGTCCAAAGAGGACTTGGCCAGGGCCACGCTGGTCACCATCACCAACAACATCGGCTCCATCACTCGTATGTGTGCGCTCAATGAGGTGAGTTCGTGCGCGGAAACTTGTTGGGAAAAAGTCGGCATGGACGTGATCCCTGCGTGCTTTCAGCCTCTTTACGGTGCTGCCTTGTGGCGTCTCGATCAAGCAGCATTGTACAGGGCTATGAAAGCGCCAGGGTTGTCTTCAAACAACTCAATTGATATGCCGTGTTTGTTTTTCTACCTCGATTAATGCTTATTTTCTAGTTTGCATCTCCAGTAAATACGTTTTTGTCAGAAATGATATGCAATTTTGTAGGTCTTGTCCAGTAAATTTGGTTGCCATGGAATTTCAATTTGAAATATCAATGTGTTTATTCCCCTTTGTGACTATTAAAAGACATTTATTGTCCTAATTCAAAACCTCTTCAGCAGGTGCGGCAAACTCGTACATTTATTCCATAAATACTTGGTTTGTTTTTCTTGGGGGAAAATAAAATAAATAAATATATATATATATATATATATATATATATATATATATATATATATATATTTAGGCACATCACGAAAAATTACATCAGGCACTAATTAACAAGAAGAAACAATGAAATACTCCCACAAAAACAGCAGTACAATACAATGATAAAATACATAAATATGTGTCCAAAGGGAGCAGACTGAAGCAGAAGCCTATTTTCTCAAAAAATTCCCCGCTATAATGCTGGTCTATTTGGGGGATTCCCCTGTACAGCAAGCAAACCAGGCAGGCAGAAGAAAAGAGGGCGAGCTATCGATCAGCTCCTCTTTTCATTTGGACCAGGGACGCTTGACCAGTTCATGCCTCTTTGGCCGTGGTCTGAGAAATCTGATACCACAAGGATCAGATGACGGTGTTTGAAGTTGCTAAACTTGTTAGAAAGCCAAAGAAGTGAGAAATTTGCGTAATGTTCTGTACTTGAGAATGTCCCTCCAATCGACATAATTCCTTACGGTAAGAACATTATTTTATCAATACATGCCTTGGATTACTTTCAAAATGTCATGCTATCAGATTTCATGATGGTACATGGTGAATTGGTATGTGCGGGAATCATCTAAAAGGGGACGCAGTCGTTCCATCCATTCCAAAGTGAAACAAAAAATGTGGAAGCCATATTTGTGCTGGGCTTATTGGCTCTTCAAGACATTTTATTATCATTTGGCCATTAGAAAAATGACTACCTTTTTTCTAAAAGTGAAAGGGGGGCTCACTATGTCCCACAAATAGTGTTTGTCCACTGTAATGCTGTACCTGAAAATACATCCTTGTTCTTGTAATTAAAGAACTAAATTATGTGAAAAAAGCGTAATACAGTAAGACCTCGGTTATCGCGGTTAATGGGGACCAAAACCACCCGCGATAAGTGAAAATCTGCGAAGTAGCGACGCCCCTTCAAAAAAAAAAAAAATAAAAAAAAAAATATATATATATATATATATATATATATATATATATATATATATATATATATATATATATATATATATATATATATATATATTTTTTTTTTATATTTTTTTTTTTTTTTTTTTTTAACCATTACAGACCGCGAAGCTCTGAGGCCGCAAACATCGAACCGCGAAGTAGGAAGGTCCCACTGTAACTCTCCGAAATACAGTATTACTTTGTTTTCGTTACTATTGTAATGTTTCCTCCTAAAGGAAACATTATTCTTGCATGATTAAGACTTTTGACCATTTTGAGCATTAAATAAAACGACTTGTGGTTGTTCATTTTAAAATAATATGATACAATCACTCTTTATTGTAAAAACAAGCTGACGGCCAGACTAAAACCATCAAATGTGTTTTCTCCAACCTTCTTGCCGACCACCCAAGAACATCGAGCGTGTTGTTTTTGTCGGAAATTTCCTGCGGGTCAACACGCTGTCCATGAAGCTGCTAGCGTATGCCATGGACTACTGGTCCAAAGGCCAACTCAAAGCGCTCTTCCTGCGCCATGAGGTGAGCAAACACATAAAGCATATTTGTGTACTGATCTTCATGGAATATATGTTTCTAGGGTTACTTTGGAGCGGTTGGAGCTCTGCTGGAGCTGCTACATCCAACGTGAAGCAGCTGGGGGAAAAAAAGAAGAGATCCACAAAACAAAAAGTTGCATTCCAACTTTCTATGGTGCAGAATTATGTCACACTGTGCATTTAGAATGATTATCACCACACTGGTCTGAAGTCTCTTGGAATATATAGACTGCTCTTCTTGGATTTTTTTTTGTAAATTAGTTCTCGTCAAACTAATTCAGGTGAAGTAGGATTCTAGAGCCGGACCTGTCTGCCGTTTTCGTATCTGTATGCACAGCAAAAGACACCATGTCTTCCAGTAAGTTATTTAAAAACAAAATTTATTTTTGGGGAACAGCAGAGCTCTGTTCAAGAGTTGTTGTTTTTATTTGTATTTCTGTCCCTTAAAAATCCTCAATATGGTCATTTACTCATTAAAATGCAGGTAGGGCTCAATAAAATTGAAAAACAGATTGAATGCTGTTGCTAACCAAAACAGCAGCTGCAATTAAAATAACCATCTAAGCCAGGAATCCTCTACCTTTTTGAAGATAAGAGCTTAGTTATTATTAATAATAATAATAATAATTTCCTTGTATTGTCATTCTGTGTAACAATGTACACAGAACGAAATGTCGATTGCACCTGACCCGTTGTAGCGAGCCGATGCAGCCGCAGCCAACAGAGGGCGCCGCCGACCACTTTTTAAGTCTTAGGAATGACTCGGCCGGGGCGCGAACCACCGACCTCCCAGTCTCAAAGCAGGCGTATTAGTGAATAGGGTGAAGGGCTACCAGTTTGATATTCTTTTTCAACATAACACAGCATGTTACTACGATGTTATTATCAGGTAATACTAGAAGTTATAATAGGCTCAATCAACAGCTCAAACATCTCTCCAAGAACCACGTTGGAGACCTGGACAGAGATGAAAGAGTAAGCTTGCTGTAATATTTAAGCTATTGCTAACAAAACTAAAAATGAGGTAATTGCTAAGTCCATGTCTGTTACATCTTATAAGAAACACCTCAATCTGAAATGACTACCAAAAAATGGCTGTTATAGAGCAGACATTTGTGCTGTTTTGCCTACCAAGTCAGCAGTAAAGATGGCGTCAAGGTAATTGCTGCAACATGTTGTCATGTTTAGTAAACTATCAAATAGATGCCCTGATCAGGATAGGCTCCTTTCAAAGTTCTGTTTGAACCTCTTACCTCGGTTTTCGTTTCTCAGTCTCATTCTTTTGGCTGCAGACATTTTGCTTTTGCAAATACTGTAACTGAAAATAAAAGCAACCCTCTTTTGCAACAGACAGTAACCAAAGTTGGAAATGGTTGCTAACCAAAACAGCAGCATCAAGCTAAACATCCTCAGATAAATGCAATAATGTTGTACGCGTTCCACAGTGACGTGAAAATATTATCAAAAATCATCGACAGACTCTTTGATGTTTACAATAACCCATTTTCGTCTCAATGTGTCTATTTTCCTGACGTGTAAAAGAAAAAAAAAAGTAGAAGTGCCTGCCATGCGACAATCATTTTTACAATCGTACTGTGTTTTTAGAGGGGGGAAATATTTTAAAACTGTTTCAGGTTATCACTAAAGTGTGATAATTCCCTAATAAACAAAGGTTTTACTTCCAAGAGTTTTTGTTTTTACTTATTTACGACACGTTACAGTAGACCGTGAATTAAACCGGAAAACGCATTCAAACTAAGGTACCTAAAATTATTTCAGGTATTTATAAGCCAAATTCGTTTTCAAATATGGCCAATAATGGGTCAGTGATTACAAAAGTGCCCTGCGACTGGCTGACAACCAGTTCAGGGTGTCCCCTGCCCACTGCCCGAAGATAGCTGGGATGGGCTCCAGCACCCCCGCGACCCTACTGAGGATAAACGGTGCAGATGATGGATGGATGGATGAATACAAAAGTTCACTCCATCCCTTTTTTATACTCCAAAAATGTGCAATAATTATACACAAAGCAGGGTACTGTGTTGTTCATACCAATATTTTATTTCTGTTATGATGACTGATTAGTATCACCTGTGCCCGCTCATTTGGCGCCAGCCGCTGCGGGCTACCTAATTGGTTCCCTGTCCTTTTTAAGCCCAGTCCTTTCACTCTCCTGCTGTCAGTCCGTCAGCAAACCTCTGTTCTACAAGGCAAGCACTTTGACTCTGGCTCCAGTCGGTCCCGCTTTTTGCACGTTTTTTTCCACCTGTCCGTTCCTGATCTCCCCGTTTGTCTCCGGCTACGACCTGTATTTTGACCCCGACCACGTTTGCTCCCTCGTCCCGGCTTACGACCTGTTTTTGGTTCCGACCACGTTTTTGCTCTCCTGTCCCAGCTATCGACCTTTTTTGTCCGTCTTCGACACCGCCATCACCCGCTCCGGAAGATCCACTTCGGTATTCGGATCACGATCCGATTGTATGAGCGGCTTGCTTCCCACGACCTGCAAGCACTGGATCGCGGGTGCAGCCCTTCTTCTTTCTATCAATAAACTTGCGGTTAACGTTACGGATTTGGGTCCTGATTCCATTCAGGTCATGACAATTTCTACAGTCCAAATTATTAAAACTCATTGACCTAGTGGAGTTCTCCACTTTACAACTACTATTTAAAGTGAACAAAGGTATACTCCCAGAGAACATCCAATAAGTATTTACACGAAAAGAAGGAAGCTATAACTTAAAGGGATGTAGTAACTTTAAGATCCAACCAGATAAAAGGACCACCAGGAAAAGTACATGTATGTCTGTGTAGAGCAGGACTGGCCCGCACCTTCATGGGGCCCTAAGTAAAATTAGATTTAGGGCCCCTTATTACTTCATCATTTGCATACCTAATAGAACTCATTTGGAGTCTGGGGTCTCATGCTACATGTTATACTTCTTTTGAAATTGATTAGTTTCATCAAAATGGTTTATTACAGCAAAAATATATATAAAGTCACTGTTTTGAGCACTTCGTTTCTTATTTAGTTTTAAAGTTATACTGAAGTTTTTATTTAGTATTTCTAAAGTCTGATTTTTATTGGGGTTCTGTAGTTTTTGTGTAGTATTTCTGAAGTAATCTGTATGTAGTATTTCCATAGTAGTATTTCTGTAGTACTTTTGTTGTATATCTGTTGTATTTTGTATTATTACAGTAGTTTCATGATTATAGTCTTTTTTGGGAGTATTATATTTTTTTAGTATTTTGTGGTATTTCCATAGAAGATTGTTTATGTGTAGTATTTCTGTAGTATTTTTGTCGATATTTCTATAGGAGATTTTTTGTAGTATTGCGATAGGTGTCATTTGCAGTGTTTGTGTTGTAAACCTCTTGTACTGGTATTTTTGTAGTAATATTTCTCTAGTATTTTTTTGTATTATAGTAAGTATTTATATTTTTTAAATATTTTAGTAGAAGTATAATTAATAGTATTTTTGTCGCATTGCTATAATAGTATTTTTGTCATATTTAGTATTTTTTGTAGTATTACTGTAGTTGCCTTTTTGTAGCATTTCTGTACAATTTTTTAATTTTCAGAATGAAAGCAAAATAATATATGAGGTCCCTGTTTTCAAGAACCATTTTTGATATTTAATTTGTAGTTATTGTGTAGTATTTTTGTATTTCTGTAGAAGTATTTTGGAGTGGACACACAAAGTGACAGTGTTGGCACCCAAAAAGTTAACTACTCTTGGGGGCCCCCTAGCGGTTGTAGGGCTCTAAGCAGCCGCTTAGCTATCTTTGCGTTGCCTCTGGTGTAGTGAAATTTAGGAACAAATTACAGGATGTGCTCAAACAATATCCAAATATTGACCAATTCAAATCCAGATACAGAAAAAAAAGCATTATTCTGAAAGTATAGTAAATGGACTTTGAATGATATTTAGGGATTGAAACCATTACATAGCAAATTGATGGTTTAAACAAATAACTAACATTGTTATTAAAATTCATATTTTTATTATTATCATAACTAATTCTCAATATTGTTGTTATTATTGTCATTATTATTGGTGTCTGAATGATATTCAGTGATTAGTAGCATTATAAAGTGAATATAAAGGTACAATTAATAAGTCTTCTGGTATTATTATAACTATTATGATGATTATAACTTTTATGTGACTTATTGTTGTTATTATTGTTAATAGTATCCAAATGTTAGTGAGCAGAAGCCTTATACCATGAATAGATGACTAAAAATCAGGCTTGTTATTATTATAACTATTATCGTGACTATTATTTTTGTTGTTATTGTCATTCATATCATTATCTACCATATGACTATTATTATTGTTATTGTTGAGTGTTGTTATTTTTATTATATTTCTGTCACCATTATGCATATTCATTACAATCTAGATTTATTTACAAACAAAACAATAGGGTGAATGAATATGTCGGTGAAAGAAAACAAAATAAATGGAGATGCAATGGCATAGCGATAACTTAAGAACTTAAAATGGACATGTACTGCACAACTCATAGTTAGGTCAGACAAGTGGGAGCTTTCATGCTGGAGGCATCTGGTTCAAGCTCCCATGTTTTGTCTTTTTAATGGGTGGTCTATAGATGGATAGATATGTAACGGGTGTAATAATAACTTTTATTTTATTGAAATTCCTGCTAAAATATGTGTATAGTTTTTGGTAAATGTCCTGCAATGCTGAGTCCAACAGTGCCATCTGCTGGTATGGGGTGGGGTTTGGTTTTGGCTTCTAACATGTGACCAGGAGGCGGGGTTTTGTCAGTTTAACCAGAGTACTACAAAGAGATCAAAGAGATCAAACCCAGCAGAAAAAGCTAATGTTGTGACTCATCCATTTGCAGAACTGTAATAATAAAAACCTCATCATCCAGTCCAGCGTGAATGTGGATCTTTGGTGGGACACGTACAACGCGGTTACATTGGTGCCGTGACCCGTGACTTCTATCAAACTCGCCGAACCGAGGACTGTCCTACCTGCCACATGAGCTCACAGTATTTGAAATTTTAGTTACATGAGCGATATTGTTTAGCTCATTACAGTGCAGTGTCACAGTGATACGAAGGCTGCTGATTTATTTTGTGATTTTGACTTATTTACATTTTTTTCTGTTAATCTTTGAAACATGTTTAATCAGAGCAATGTGTTAGCTCCACAATTTGACACACCTATTCACTTTGGCAGGGGCAGGGGCATGTTTACCCCCATCCCCTCTGATAATAGTTCTACCCCAGGTGGTGCGACACATAGAGTAGAGGCAAGTTCCAGTGTGAGCACCCATAATGCAGCTGACCAACATGCTAGCCTACCTTCACCTCAGGTCAGACCCACATCTACGCCAAATTCCGCGAGTGAAATTTCTGAGGGTTTAGCTGATCACATGGCAAATATTATTCAGGAGATAGGACATAAATTGGCTGATAGCATATTCTCAAATATACAGTCACATAATATAGTAGCTCCTAACGCTGCTGCCACACAAGATGAAGCAAACAGATTGAGTCAGGTGGTAACGCAGAGAAAGGTTAAGGAACCGCCGTCATTTATTGGGGATGGCTCAGACTCAATAACAATACATGAGTGGGAAGATCTAATGAGGACATTTATAAAAAGGAGTGATGTGAAACTTGAAGAGCAAGCAGAGGAAATCCTTATACATTTGAGAGGAAAAGCTAAAGATGTAGTTAGGTTTAGCATTAGAAACAGTAATATAGACGTCTATACCCGCCCTGACATGATTTATAGTCTTCTCAGGAAATACTTTAGCTGTACCAAGTACTCTGCTGTCCCTTTAGCTGACTTTTATTCAACTTTGCCCAAAGACCAGGAAGACCCCTATGACTACTGGCTGAGACTAAACAGAGCAGCTGACCTTGCCTCTGAGTGCTTGAGAGAGCAGGGCAAAACATTTGACAACCCTGAAATAGAGGTTACTCGCATATTTATTAGGAACTGCCCATGCAAGGAACTGGCACTCACTTACAGATCAAAAACCATCGAAAAGTGGTCAGCATGTGAGGTACTAGAGGTGCTGAATGAATACCACGCTGAGAAGAGCTACAAAGCAGATTCCCTACAACAACCTGCGAATAGAGCGGAAATTGCCGTACACAAAGCTGAGGTGAACCATGGTCCAACCCTCGTGCACCAGCCACCTCAGACTTCGAGCCCACAGTATGTCTCTCTAACGGACGTTATTAGTATGTTGGAGAAAGTTCTGATACGTGTTACCTCGAACCAGTTTCAAGAGAGAGGGGGAGCTCCAACCAGGCGACCTGGAGCCAGAATAAATGGTTTCACTGCCAAGCCATGTATCATTTGCAAAGAAGTCGAACACAGTGCTCTCTCTCATTGCCGAGACAAAAACCTTTGCTTTCACTGCCATGCCCCAGGGCATTCTCGACGTGATTGTCCAGTGACGAAAGTTGTCCCGCTGCCTCAGGGAAACTAACTGATCTGCGCTTAGGGGAGAACAGTGCAGATCAACTGAGTATACCTCCCACCACTAATGTGAAGCCTGACATGCAAGACAATAAATCAATTTATGAGTTGTATAGCAACAAGATACCTCCATCGAAGAAGCTGATCTTTCAGGGGTTTCAGAGAATAGCGGAGACTGACGAACTGTTTTACACACCTGTACTTGTGCAAAAAGGCCCCACTTTCAGAGCGCTGTTGGACAGCGGGTCGATGGCTTGTACAGTAAGTGAGGACACAGCTAAGTACCTCCTGCAGCAATTCCCTGATATGATGAGTTACACGGCCGATGATTATGTCATTGTAGGCTGCGGTGGACACCAAGTTTCTCCCAGAGATATGTACGACATTCACGTCACAGTTTACGGGTGCCAAATGATAATACCAGTAATGGTGGTGCCAGGCCAGACAGAACAGATGATCCTTGGCAGCAATGCCATCAAATATATTTTGACTCAATTGAAAAGTACTGATGGCTATTGGAGATTAGTTTCCACTCCTGACAACGGTCTGTCCGATAACCACAGTCAATTCCTGTCAATGCTTTCCAACACAGAGAGATGGAGAGGTGATTGCATTCCAGACAAGGTAGGGACAGTAAAGATCAAGAGTTGCGTGACGCTGAATCCACGGACCGAGTACGTTATTTGGGGCAAGTTACCTGAGTTGGCCGGGGCATCAGCGGGCAGCACAGTGGTCGTTGAGCCAACCCAATCTAAGGCTGCGCCCAGACAAGTCCTTGTCGGACGAGTTGTTACTCCACTCTGGGGAGATGGATGGGTGCCTGTTAAAGTCTTTAATCCCACGGACAGAGTTGTGGTGCTGAGAAGAAACAGGAAAATTGCAGATGTGTCTCCTTGTATCGCAGCGGAAGACCTGCCCAATGCAGAGGAGGTCAAGTGCAACGTGCAGAGTGTACAGAGCAAAGAGGTCCGACCCAGGTCAGAAGAGGACATGATGCGTGCATTGGAAGCTCTGGGACTGCAAGACATTGACCTGAAGTCATGTGAGGTTTCGCTGCAGTGTAAAGACAAGCTCCTTCATATCATCGAACAATTCGAGTCAATCTTTTCTCGCCATAAGATGGACTGTGGAGAGGCCAAAGAGTTTGTACATCGTATCCACCTTGTTGATGATAAGCCGTTCCGTCTACCCTACAGACGTATACCACCAAGTCAGTATGAAAAACTGAGGACGACTCTGAACGAGATGGAAGAGAAAGGAATTATTCAGAAGTCGACTAGCGACTATGCATCTGCGCTTGTTCTCATATGGAAGCGGAATGGAGAACTAAGGGTATGTACTGATTTCAGAAGGCTTAATGCAAGAACCATAAAGGATGCCTACCCACTACCGCATCAAGCTGATGCTTTGGCCGCACTTGGGGGAAATGCCTTTTTCTCCACAATGGATCTGACGTCAGGCTACTACAATGTCCCCTTGCACCCTGACGACAGAAAGTACACGGCATTCTCCTCACCATTCGGCCTTCACGAGTACAACCGGCTCCCTCAGGGACTTTGCAACAGCCCAGCAACATTTATGAGGATGATGATGTCAATATTTGGTGATCAGAATTTCATGAGCCTATTATGTTACCTCGACGATCTGATGGTGTTTGCCCCCACAGAGGAAGTTGCACTCCAACGCCTGCAGATGGTGTTTACTCGCCTTAAGGAACACAACCTCAAGCTCGCACCCAAAAAGTGTTTTTTCCTCAGACGGACTGTGAAATTTCTTGGGCATGTCATCAGTGAGGATGGAATTCGGACTGACCCCGAGAAAGTGAGAGCGATAAATGACGTACAAGTCACTGATCTAATGGAGTCGGATGGCAAGACGCCATGCCCTAGTAAAATCAGATCTTTTCTAGGCATGGTGATGTATTTCCAAAGCTTCATTGAAGCATGTTCTGCGAAGGCAAAACCTCTGTTCAGGCTCACATCTGAATCTGGTGACAAGCATAAGCGCAAGAGAGCCCGCAAGAAAGGTCAAGTGAAGCTGACGCCTGCAGATTGGTCCGATGCATGCCAGAACGCCTTTGAAACACTGAAGCACGACCTCGTGACAGGTGTCACTCTGGCCCACCCAGATTTTGATGCGCCGTTTATTCTGGCTGTCGACGCATCCTTTGATGGGATTGGAACAGTCCTGTCACAGCTGCCACCTGGTGGAAAAGTAGCCAGACCAGTCGCCTTTGCAAGTAAGACGCTCTCTCGCTCCCAGCTCAACTACCCTGCACACAGGCTCGAATTTCTTGCCTTGAAATGGGCGGTATGTGATAAATTCAGCCATTGGTTGAAAGGAAGACACTTTACCACGTGGACCGACAATAACCCACTTACATACATTTTGACCAAACCAAGACTTGATGCGTGTGAACAGCGGTGGGTAGCGAAGCTAGCTGCATACAATTTTGACCTGAAGTACATTCCCGGACCAAAGAACATCGTAGCCAACGCTCTGAGCCGTGAGCCATTTGTACGGTCATGTGTGGGTCATCGCCTTGTTACCGAGCCCTATACTTCGCTCTTGGACCAAGTCAACAGGGTGAACAACAGTACTGTGCAAGAGGTGTTCAGAGTATCCAACAATTGTCACGCTGTTGTAGACGAGAGTGCTGGGACATCAGACGAGTCAGTAAAAAGGGCAATTCCATCAGGCTCCAATGGTTCTGTGACATCAGAAGAGGTTGCTGCTGTCTTCAGTGCTCAGTCCACTGGTGGCGTGGGTCAAGTGATGGGAACAGACGCCAACTTCAATCTTCTGCAGAAGGGAGATCAGTCAACGGCACTCCCACAGAGTCAGCTTGTTGGTTTACAAGAACAGGACAACACAATAAGCAGGACCATGTACTTTGTGCATAGACACAAGAGACCTACCAGGCGTGAGAGAGCTGTCGAGTCGCCTAGTGTGATGAAACTACTGAAGCATTGGAGCCGACTCACCATACAGAATGGCATGCTCTACAAAATAAGGAAAGATCCTCACATGGCCAAGAAAATCTTCCAGTTTGTGGTGCCTGATTCATTGAAACAGAAAGTCCTTCAAGGTTTACATGACTCAGCAGGTCACCAAGGCCAGAACCGTACTTTGTCTCTGGTGCGGCAACGATTCTTCTGGAATGGCATGGAACGTGATGTTGTGAATTATGTCAAATCCTGTCAGCGCTGTGTAGTAGGGAAAACACCGGAACCACACAACCGTGCACCACTCAAGAACATAGTCACCTCTGAGCCTATGGAGTTGGTCTGTATAGACTTTTGGACTGCTGAGCAAGAGAACAAGTCTGTAGATGTCCTGGTCGTAACTGATCATTTCTCCAAGATGGCGCACGCCTTCCCTTGCAGAAATCAAACCGCCAAACAAGTTGCTCGCCGTCTGTGGCAGGATTTCTTCCTTGTCTATGGTTTCCCACGGCGTATCCACTCTGATCAGGGAGCTAATTTTGAGAGCAAACTGATCAAAGAGCTTCTAGAGATGGCAGGGGTGCAGAAATCCCATACCACTCCGTACCACCCCATGGGAAATGGCATCGCAGAACGATTCAACCGAACATTGGGAGATATGATCAGAACCCTTCCCCCTCAGCCCAAAGCAAAGTGGCCACAAATGCTGCAGCAGCTCACATTCTGCTATAACTGCACAGAGCATGAGACAACAGGGTTTGCACCGTTTTACCTAGTGTTTGGTAGGATCCCTCGTCTCCCTGTCGATGTCATGTTTCAACATGCTAATACCAATGATGCTGTTGTCAGCTACTCTGACTTTGTACGCCATCTGAAGAAAGATCTACATGAAGCTGCTCAGATTGTACAGAGGAATACTCTCAGAGAACAGACTCGTCATGCCAAGCTGTACAACCGTAGGGCCAAAGGATCACCTCTCGTTGTGGGAGACCGGGTGTTGATCGCCAACAGAGGTGTCCCGGGGAAACGCAAAGTTGCAGACAAGTGGGAGTCAACCCCGTATGAAGTCATATCAGTCAAGCCTGATCTCAATGTCTACAGAGTCAAGGATTGTCTGACGGGCAAAGAGAAGGTAGTTCACAGGAATTTGCTGCTCTCTGTTAGCTTCTTGCCCTGTGAGGATGATCTGGCCAGCGAATCTGAACACTCAGAGTCTGACGCTGCTATGCATGGAAGTGATGTATGCCCTGATTTACCTGACGCGGTTGAAGACAGTGATGTCCGTACAGTAAACTGGGTGATACAGGCAGGTGAAGAGCAAGTTCATCCAGAGGTAGAGGATAACTCACTAGACAGCAGATCTGATGCCCAGTCCGACTCTCGCAGTGTTGATACATCCAGCCGAGGAAGTCAGCACATCCCCGAACAAGATGTTGACCATACTTCAAGTGACAATACGGAAAGCCCATCACAGTGCTCTGAAAACATGATCCCTTTGGGTATGGGTCTCCCAGACGAGACCCCATTGAACACTGACCATCTGGACGCAGACTCCCCTGATACTGACTGTTTAGACTTGACTGCCCCAGACCTTCAAGCTCAGGTTATTTGTGCTCAACCTAACCGTTATGGTCTTAGGGTCCGCCAGTCCATCAGGCCTCCTAGTCGTCTTATTTGTCAGATGAATGACCATGTGGTAGGTGACAATCATCTGTCCGCAATATCTGCAAGTTCCTAGTTTAAGTTCAGTAGAGATGCACTTTCACAAGAATTGTGCCTATGTGAGCACTTACAACTACAGGAACAATGTTTGATATTTCAGAGATGTAACAGGCATCTTTGAGTCTGTGCTTAGTTAGGAGTTTGCTCGCCTCCTTTCTTTTCACACTCCGTTTGGGAGAGTTTTAGAACTGACATGCACTTCAGTTTGTTCCTTGTAATACTGTACCAGTTTTCGTGTCCTCTTTTTCATCAGTATTTGCCTTTTTGGCATGTGATTTTTTTTCTTTTTAGTGTAGCACTCCCATATTTAGCAGAATTTCAGGGGGGTGTATGTAACGGGTGTAATAATAACTTTTATTTTATTGAAATTCCTGCTAAAATATGTGTATAGTTTTTGGTAAATGTCCTGCAATGCTGAGTCCAACAGTGCCATCTGCTGGTATGGGGTGGGGTTTGGTTTTGGCTTCTAACATGTGACCAGGAGGCGGGGTTTTGTCAGTTTAACCAGAGTACTACAAAGAGATCAAAGAGATCAAACCCAGCAGAAAAAGCTAATGTTGTGACTCATCCATTTGCAGAACTGTAATAATAAAAACCTCATCATCCAGTCCAGCGTGAATGTGGATCTTTGGTGGGACACGTACAACGCGGTTACAGATAGATAGATAGATACTTTATCTATCTAGTAGGTTCAAAGACACTTTGTATGATGGACAACACACACACACCACACCACAAAACAGTCAGTTGTCACCGTGATCGCCAAAGAAAATTATTGTTATTATAATAGTATGCTGAAAACATATGGAGACGGCAATAATGATGATTTTGACTTTGAATACAGTAATGGTGACGATACACTTGCTGGGTGTCGAGGAGCAAGAGAAAAAAATGCCGTGGGAGAAATCCTGCCATGACACCCAGTGTAAGGAAAAGGGCCAAGAAACAGCCATATGGCAAAACCATTGGTTCCCCCTTTCTCGCAAAAGAGGTGCTCCAGCTTAACCACTTTGGAAACCGCTATAAACACGAACCAGGCGATGTGGGGAAGCAAACCCCTAAACCAGACCCCCTAGGCCTGGAGAAGGATGGGCGCCACCAGGCTGTACTTGCCCAAGACACACCACAGGAAGTGGTGCCCTGACCTTTATGAATGATTCGCTTATTTTAAGAAGAATTTTTTTTTTTATTAATTACATCTGGAGAGATATATACAAAAAAAAATGATAATGCCCTATTACCATTTTCGGAACCAGTTAGAATTGAATAGAATAGAATAGAATAGAAAAGAATATACATTTATTGTCATTGTTACAAAATGGGTTGAACATATTGTGACAACAAAATTGGGCGTGGCACTCCAGGTTCACATTTAACAGTGATGAAAAAAGAAAACAAAGAAGATAAAGGAACAAAGAAGAAAAAGGTTATAATTTACACAATATTTACACAAGAAGTGTGGGCATCTAGGATGTTACATACAGTTTTGGGATCATATTAGTGCAATATGCGTTAGTGCAAAAATAGGCAACATTGTGCAAAGTGAGCATAGGCATGAATACAATTTTACATCTGTATGAGGTAGTGTGTTTGCAAGAGTTTACGTATTTTGTGCGGTGTGTGTTAAGGGTGGTAATGGCTCTGGGGAAGAAACTGTCTCTGAGTCTGTTTTTGTTTTGTGTGACCTGTAGCGCTTGCCGGAAGGCAGCAGGTCAAAGAGGTGGTGGCCGGGGTGAGAAAAGTCCTTGATGATGTTTTCTGCTCTGCTGAGGTAGCGAGAGCACGCAATGTCCTCCAGACTGGGTAGAGAGCAACCAACGATTCTCTGGGCTGTGTTGATGACCCTCTGAAGTTACTTGGGTGATCTTTGGGGACTACTTGGTGCCTGCGGGCCAGGTTGGTGAGCGTTTATGCGTGAGTCACGTGAACGATTTTACCTTTAAAAATAAAAATAAACCTTCCCTCCTTGCCCTTACGCAAGCATCATCCGAGCCGCCGTGAAAGAGTCCGGTTGTGCACCTACCAGGAATTAGACTCAGCTCCCCCCTCCTCTCTTTTTTTTTCTTTTTTCCTCTCTCCCCTCCTGTCTCCTCCTCTTCTTCAGCCGAGTTGTACAGCTGGCAATTTACTGCCCCCGCGACGAAGACGACGACATTTTCCTCTTCTCGCTTTTCAACAACTTATTATCCCCCCACTTTCCTCCATAGCCACCCCCCGACCCTAAATACACCAGCAATTAGACTGAGCCAAGCGTGAAAAGTCACGTGACTCTCCTCCTCTTTTCTAACATTTAAAAAAAAGGAAACTACGGAGCTCACACGAATAAGGTAAGCTTTACTACACACATGGTTTAACATAACATATTACACATATACATTAAAAGTTAACAACTTTTTGTGTAGGCTACGATGTGTTTGAATGGGGTGTTTGTTTACACGAAGCCCAAGAATGAAGTACAGTAGTCTTAACCTGTCGCTACATTTCGTGTTTTAGATAGCTTCGTGTTGAAAAAGTGTTGTTTGAATAATTAAAAATACTACTGTCTCGACGTGAAAAAGGCACATCATCACTATCTTAAAGCCCCAGTGTGTAATATTTGACCACTAGATGACACTGTTGCCTAATGCAAACAAAACCCCGTACCAGAGCAAGCAGAAAGATAGATAGATAGATAGATAGATACTTTATTCAGAAAGACGCCAGACAAACATGGTTGCGACTACTAGGTATGGATTCCACCATGTAAAATAAATACAAATTTCTCGACCTATGATAATTCTGTATGAATTAACCTTCAGATGATAGCTCACTACTATCCATCCATCCATTATCTGCACAGCTTATCCTCACTAGGGTCGCGGGGGTGCTGGAGCCCATCCCAACTATCTTGGGGCAGTGGGCAGGGGACACCCTGAACTGGTTGCCAGCCAGTTGCAGGGGACAGAGGGAATGACAATTCACTCGCTTATTCACACCGAGGGACAATTTGGACTGGCCAGTTAACCTGACATGCATGGTTTTGGAATGTGGGAGGAAACCGGAGTGCCCGGAGGAAAACCCACACAAGCACGGGGAGAACATGCAAACTCCACACAGAAGGTTCGATCTCATGACCTCAGAACTGTGCCGCACACGCGCTAACCACTGTGCTGCCCCGGATTCTACTATGTAAAATAAATGTAAATGTCTCGACCTATGATTATTATGTATGAATTAACCTTCCGATGATAGCTCTTGTATTTTTGCCTGGTGTTCAAAATATATTTTTTAACTGAACTAAAGGTTTTTGTACCAAAAGGAGGCACTAATTATTACACACAGTTTTTTCTTGTCTATTCATTATCTAAATCGGGTCACCCGAGCACCAGGTAGCCCCCTTGAGATTATCTGAGTACCCCGAGGACCGGTTCTAAAAGTACCTCACCAGCGATGCTTCAAATTTGAAAATTTTATTTCTAACTGGCATGAAAAAGTGTCTTAAAAGGGGCAGTGTATATTATTTGACCACCAAATTCGCTGCATTGTGTAGTGCAACCAAAAACAATTGCTAAAAAGCACAAGGAATAATTTAAATTAAGGAGACTCAGTGACCAAATCACACCATTTTTCTTATTTTCCCAGCCTTTCAACAAGGTTTTTGTTTTTTGGGGGTACCCTTTTAGCAGCAAGATGGTGGACAAGCATGTCAGCTCATGTTATGTTAAAATAGATGCAAATGTGTCAACCTATGAGAATTTTTAAAAAATGTACTTTTAAATGTTAGTTGATGCTTATCAATATTTTTTTGTTTTACCTCTAAGACGAGCTAAATAATACACACTGTCCTTTTAAATGCCTAACCAGTTCTTTCAAAATTATTTTTAAATTTAGCCTTTGATTTATTTATGTAATTAGCTCTGTTATTTATGTAAATAACCCCGTGCCCCCAGGCAGATGTTTCAGTGTTTGGCTGAGCCTATTTTAATCCCACTTTTAAGAATTATACATTGGCAATAAAATAATAACTTAGCGACGACATAGAATTACAGACGATGGCCTACTTACGAACAATTGTTCGTAAGTTGAATTTGTTCGTAAGTTGCTTCAGTGCTATGTTTTGTATGTTTGAGGTTTATATAAGTATGTGTAAGGCTTGTATAAGTAACCTGTATTCTTTTGTACTAAAATAAACATTTCATAAAATAATATCCTCCATAAAGATTAATAAAGTTGAGTTTAACTTACTTTTGGAAGAAGCGATTCAAGAGGTCCTCCTCCGTGGTAAAAAGTTTTCAAAAAAAGCGATCCAACCATTTTCTCAACCGCATCAGGCTTTCTTATTCCACTTTCATTTCAAAAGAAACTGCTCGCCTCTTCTATACACTTTACACCGACCATATTGAATGGATGCACGAGATAGTAAACAATAAAAACGTCAAAGTTCTTAGCGCGGTGGAGGTACAGGATAGAATGTTTACACACGAACTAGGAAGAGGAAGCGTATTTCCTCTTTGGGTTTGAGCTCTCACAGCGCCACACGCCGGTAGCGGCGGAAAGAGGCACTACAGTACTGCAATGTCCGGATATTTTTTCATATCCTGAAAAAAATGTTCGTATCTACCGTTTTTTTGTAACTCGTATGTTCGTAAGTAGGGGAGCGTCTGTAACAATAAAATAGAATGAAATATATAATAATAAAAAAAACTACGTACTTATATTCTGTTTTGTATATGTACATCAAAGGGCTTCTGAGTAGAAAAAGTGTGTTTTGCTGTGGCTCACAGCCTACAAGTCCTGCAGTTTTAGCTGGTCGACAGTTCTGGGTAAAAAAAGCTGTTTCTCAGTCTGTTTGTGCTGGCGCACATGTTCCTATACCGCCCTCCTGATAGAAGTGGCATGCATATAAGTCGAGTTAATGTTTCTTTTTTTTTCTTAATTATCAAATTTTTATCATAGGTGCATGTCCACTGTGAGAGAGATAAACTAAAAAGGAAAATCCAGAAATCCCAATGCATGATTTTTAACACTATATTTGTATGATATAGCTGCAAATAAGTATTTGAACACCTGAGAAAATGAATGTTAATATTTGGTACAGTAGCCTTTGTTTGCTATTACAGAGGTCAAACTGGTCCTGTAGTCTCTCACCAGGTTTGCACACACTGCAGGAGGGATCTTGGCCCACTCCTCCTCACAGATCTTCTCTAGATCAGTCAGGTTTCTGGGCTGTCGCTGAGAAAAACAGTGTTTGAGCTCCCTCTAAAGATTTTCGATTGGGTTCAGGTCTGGAGACTGGCTGGGCCATGCTAGAACCCTCATATGCTTCTTACAGAGTCACTCCTTGGTTTTCCGGGCTGTGTGCTTCGGGTCGTTGTCTTGTTGGAAGACCCAGCCACAACCCATCTTCAATGCTCTGACTGAGGGATGGAGGTTGTGCCCAAAAATCTCACAATACACGTACCCAGTCATCCTCTCTTTAATGCAGTATACTCGTCCTGTCCCATGTGCAGAAAAAACACCCCCAAAGCATGATGCTACCACCCCCACTCTTCATTCTTCTCCCTCCAAACACGCTTTGTGGAATTATGACCAAAAAGTTCTATTTTGGTCTCATCTGACCACAAAACGTTCTCCCATGACTCCTCTGTATGATCCAAATGGTCATATGAAAACTTACCATGACATGTGCTGGTTTAAGCAGGGAAACCTTTCGTGCCATGTATGATTTCAAACCATGATGTCTTAGTGTATTACCTACAGTTACCTTGGAAACGGTGGTCCCAGCTCTGTTCAGGTCATTGACCAACTCCTGTCATGTAGCTCCGGGCTGATTCCTTACCTTTCTTACAATCATTGAGCTCGCAAGATAATATTTTGCATGGGGCTCCACTCTGATTGAGATTGACCATCAAGTTTAGTTTCTTCCATTTTTAATGATTGCTCCAACAGTGGACCTTTTTTCACCAAGTTGCTTGGCAATTGCTCCGTAGCTCTTTTAGTTTACAATTTTGTCTCTGGTGTCTTTTGACAGCTTTTTGATCTTCGCCGTGTTACAAGTTAAAGTCTTACCGATAGTATGGGTGGACACTTTTCTCTATGCAGCTAAGGACCTCAAACAGGTGCATCTGATTCAGGATGATACATGGAGTGCAGGTGGACTTACAGGTCTTTCAGGGTCAGAATTCTAGATGATACTCAGGTGTTCAAATACTTATTTGCTGCTGTATCACACAAATAAATTGTTAAAAAATCAAGCATTGTGAATTTTGGATTTTTCTTTTTAGTTTATCTCTCTCACAGTGGACATGCACCTACCATGAACATTTCAGAACGATCCATGATTTCTAAGAGGGCGAAACAGCAAAATAGCAGGGTGTTCAAATACTTGTTTTCTTCACTGTAAAATATTGCACCAGATGTCAATGCCACTGAATGAGATAATGAAGACCACACCCCCCGTGATTCATTGCTTCTTGAGTCCCACATCAAACGAATGAATTGGGGAAGGTTTGCTTGTGGCTTTTTATTCAAGTATACATTTCCCTCATCCGAACCCAGACAGTCCACACACATGCTGTGAAGCCTTCCCACTGTGATGTTGAGTCCAGAGCAGAAAACGTGCAGCCAGTGAGGTCAGCAACCTCTGGCAAAGACGCCGGCAGTCGAACAAACACTTATTTTAGTACGCGAGGGCTTACCGGGATGGGAAAAAAAGTCGAGGGAATGTTTGAAAGGAAGATGGATGACGATTCCAAATAGGTATAGAGGACGGTTTCCACTATTTTGTTCTAAGCATAATTGTTTTATGCTTTTTATGCTAAGTTGAAAAAAATGCGTCTTATTTTGTAGTACTATTATTGTAATAGTGATTGTTTTCACATTGGGAAAAACCTTATTAGTACATTGTTTTATTTCCCAAAAATTGTGCCCCTTCCTGACCAAAAACAACAATAACAACAAAAAATCCAGCATTTGTAATCCAATCCTACAGTACATTTATAGTATGGGCTATGTCTGGAGATTGCTGTCTTGAACCAATATCTAGTACTTTTAAATAACGGTTATGTCAATCTAGGTATAAAATATATCATTAATAAGGCTCATTTCTACAATAAACTTTTGGTGTTTTTATTATATTTATTTTTAAAATGGATGAGAGAACGACGTGTTTGATAAAACATTCAAATTTGTGGTTTAAATGTACAGTTCTAATTTTAGTATAAATGATAAATTATTGTTATTTAATTCATTTTTAAAAATTAGGTGTCAGTTTATAATGATAACTACAACGATAATAATAATAATAATAATAATAAAAACTAATAGTAGTAATAATAATAGTGATGATAGTTGTGATAATATTACATATTAAATTTAACTTTAAAGCGCCTTTCGGGACACCCAAGGTCACTGTACACAGAAAGTCAAACAACGAGAAAACAAGAACAAAACAAGATGTAGATGGATTGCGCAGCCCAAGTAGTTTTTTTTCCACAAGAGACGCAAAGTAATACACACTGTCCCTTTAAGAATGCTATTAGGTTCTCCATTATTCTGTCTCAAATTGAAATCATCTTTCTAGCTGTGAAAATGTCGACACAGACTGGTGGGCGCCACCTGTGCGTCCTCTTCTTCCTCGTCCTGTGCTCGCCCTGTTGCCTCGGCCAGACACCGTCCACAACGCTCGCCAACCTGCGCCCGTCGCCATCCTCGTCCGCTCAGACGGAGAAACTGAAAGTGCGACTGGCCGGATTCCCTCGCAAGCATAACGAAGGCCGAGTGGAAGTCTTCTACAGGGGCGAGTGGGGCACAATATGCGATGACGATTTCTCCATCGGCAATGCCAACGTGCTGTGTCGACAGTTGGGCTTCGTGGAGGCCACGGCCTGGACGCACAGCGCAAAATACGGGAAGGGGCAAGGTAGGATGTGACACTCTGTTTGGGATTTTAGCTTGCTTTATACAGCCAATATCTGGCCCTTTACTTTGCCCTGTGAAGAAGAGGTAAGATCGGGCTTCAGAAATCCAGCCCGACCCATGCCCGCGGGTATTTGAGCCTGACCCAGCCTGAGCCCGACCAATTAACTTGATTATCCCGAAGCAACCCCGAAATATCATATTTTATTTGTCAGGACTCAGGAGGAGGAGAGCGGATTTATGATAACAAATTAAAGCTTGTTTTTTGTAACGAAATCTAGGTTAAACAAGACTGTATAAACATTTACATCTTTTATATTTCTGAGTCTGCAGACGGTACAGTAAACCGACAATTTTCCATCATTGACAGTTTTTTTAAGACGACGGGAAGATTTTAAGGCCATGGGTCATTTTGACGGGCTGAAAATTGGGCCATAAACCACAGTAGGAGACCAATGTGAAAACTGGAGTGCCATGCCCAATTTCGTTGTCACAATATGTTAACCCATTTTGTAACAATGACAATAAAGGTATATTCTATTCTATTCTATTCTATTCTATTCTATTCTTTTCTTCAAAATGAGTGGCACCGAAAGAGAGAGGCAGAGAGACAAAGAAAAACAATGACAGGCGCATAATAAAAATAAAAATATGCAGCAAAAAAGCCCGACCTGAACATAATGATTGACATTTTAGACCCTACCTGGCCTAAAATTCGGGTTGGCTTAAGATCTTACCTCTGCTGCGAATTCTGCTTAACAAGTCAGGCGTATGCCAGAAAAATACAAAACTAGGCGCTTGTGATCAAGCCCCACAAATTCTACCTAGCAAGTAACACTGGATTTGGGGCTACACCATGAGTCAATCCCATAAAAAAATGTGTTTTATATTTACCCGAGAGACTTAAATATTTATGAGTTCAAAAGAGTTGTTATGAGGCCTGCCTAGCATCAGGTTAGACCTATAATGCCAAGAAATGAATAATAGGGCGGTTGTGATCATGCCGCACAAATTCTTCTCTGATATGTTATTACCATAAAAAGTGTATTTTTCTTTTTACCAATTAAACAAAGATATTTATGTATTTGAAGCAGTTATTATGAAATTCTCAGAGTAACAAGCCACACCCATAATACCAAGCAAATAAAAATAGGGCAGTTGTCATCAAGCCTCATGATTTCTGCCTAGAAACAAGGGCTGTATTTGGGGCAATACCAAAAGAGTATTTTATATGTCTCATCTCATCTCATTAGCTGCACCGCTTATCCTCAGTAGGGTCGCGGGGGTGGTGGAGCCCATCCCAGCAATCATCGGGCAGTGGGCAGGGGACACTCTGAAATGGTTGCCAGCCAATCGCAGGGCACACAGGGACAGACAACTATATTTTATATGTAAATACCATAAAAACTAATAGACTCAAATATTTATGGATTTGCAGGAGTTGCTAAGTAACAAGAAAGTACTGTTAATGGAGCAATAACATTGAGCTCTGAAATCAAATGCTTTCATTAACAATGTTTTAATTTATACCAAAAAGCTTTTTGGATAATAGTACCTAACCCTAAGCTTTCAAACCCAAATAAATTTGCCTAGCATCAGTTGTACATTATTTAATTAGTTACTTAAACAATAAAAGCCCCACAATATATTTTAGTATTGTTCTGCTGCACCCCCACTAAGTCTGCCTATCAACAATTTTTTAATCAACTAATTAGTTACGTTTTAACTTTATTTTAAGCCAAAAAATAAAAAAATATATTTCAGTACAGTTCTGCTGGAGCCCAACAAAGTCTGCCGAGCAATAATTGTCCAACTATTTATTTATTTGGGGCGGCGGTAGCTCAGGAGGTAGAGCGATCGTTTTAGGATTAAGGGATCCCAGTTCGAATCCCGGCTTGTCCGTGTTACATGCCGAAGTGTCCTTGGGTAAGACACTGAACCCCCAATACCCCCAATAAGCAGGTTAGCGCCTTACATGGCTGCACAGATCACGGCCGCTATTGGGAAATGTGAAGCACAATGTAAAGCGCTTTGGGAAGTCATCGACTTGAAAAGCGCTATAGAAATGCAGATCATTTCATTTGTTTATTTATTCATTCATATAAATCAAATTAAAAAAAAATCAGTGCCTTTCCGTTGAAGCCTCACAAGGTCTGCCTAGCAACAATTCTACTAATGAGTTACATTTAAAAAAGAGATATTTAGGTGCACTCTTACACAAAGTCTTCCTAGCAACAGTTGTCCAATCAAAAAATTGTTTATTTATTTTATTCTTTTCAAGCCCTAAAAATATATCTCAGTGCAGTTCCACCAGAGCCCCACTAAGTCTGCCTAGCAATCGTCGTCCATCTACCTTCTTCTGTGTCATGGATCAGACAGACGAGGACCACAATTGCGTCACGTTAAGAAAGTTTATTTCAGGATGGGGCAAAACGGGAGAGAGGGTCTTGGAGCGAAGAGAAATCTTGAAGTGGAGATTTGGGATTACCTTTAAGGAAGATGGAGTTAAGAAAGATGGCATGAAAGATGGAACGAAGAGGAAACCGAGCAACTGGGTTGGTGTGGCAGGTCTTGGAGTAGGTAAAACACGATTCTGAAAGACCGGGGCAGAAGAGAAGGCAGAAGTGTCAAACAGGTCCAGGTTCAGAGTCAGAAGCGCTGACAAACAGGTTCCGGGTGTAGGCTTTGCAGACAATCCGACAAAGATAGGCTGTAAGGCAGGGCTTTAAATACAGAGCTTGATTGGTAGGGAATTCAGAACAGCTGGTTATAAACGAGAACAGACAGGTGGAACTGATCGGGGTGCAGTGACAGAGCAGAGGGGGGTTTTGGTGCTGGTTACCGGTAGAGAGAGAGCTCATGACATTACGTTTTATTTATTTTTATTTCTTTGCCTGAAAATATATTTCGTGCAGTCTCACTGGAGCCCCTCTAATTCTGGCTAGCAACAGTTCCATTAAACTAATTTGCGACTTTTAAACGTTTTGAAAAATGAAATACATATTTTAGTGCAGTTTCGCTGGAGCCCCACAAGGTCTGCCTTGCAACAGCAGTCCAATCTACTATTTAGTTAGATATATCTCAGTGTTGTTCCAATGGAGCTCCACTAAGTTTGGCTCGCAACAGTTGTCCATTTAACTAATTAGCGACTTTTAAACATTATTAAAACCAAAATACATATTTCAGTGCAGTTCCACCGGAGCCCCACAAGGTCTGCTTAGCAACAATTGTAAAATTAACCAATGAGTTACTTAAAAAAATAATGGAGTCGAAAGAGATATTCTGGTGCAATCTCGCTGGAGCTCCACAAAGTCTTCCTAGCAACTGTTGTCCCATCAACTACTTAGTTTTTTTCTGGGTTTTTTTCCCCAGAAATATATTTTCGTGCTGTCTCACTGGAGCCCCAATAAGTCTGCCCAGCAACAGTTGTCCATTAAACTAATTAGCAAATTTTAAACACTTTTAAAATCAAAATACATGTTTCAGTGCAGTTTCGCCAGAGCCCCACAAAGTCTGCCTAGCAACAAGTGGTTGCAGTTGTCATAAATTGTGTTGAAGGTAAGATCTGGCTGGACAACGTGCAGTGCGGCGGCGGCGAGAAGAGTATCGGCGCGTGCAAATCTCGCGGTTGGGGCAACAGCGATTGCACTCACGACGAGGACGCCGGCGTGGTGTGCAAAGATGAGAGGATCCCGGGATTCGTGGACGCTAACTTCATCGAGGTCTGTCCATTTGATGATCTTTCGTTTGACCTAAAATATTTATATCTTTTTAAAAACACTTTTCACCAGGCCCACGTGGACGAGAACAAACTGGAGGAGGTGCGACTGCGCGCGGTGGTAGCGGCGGCCAAAAAACGTCTTCCGGTCACTGAGGGCGTCCTGGAGGTCAAGTACAAGGACGGCTGGGCGCAAGTGTGTGATGCCGGCTGGACGGTGAAAAACACCCGTGTGGTTTGCGGCATGTTGGGATTCCCTCACGAGAGGAAGGTCAACAAGAACTTCTACCGGTCAGTGTGGCTGATTTTTGTACACTTCGTTAAATAGGTGGTCCGAGATATTAGCTGACAAAATTGTGTGAGAAAAATAACTTACCTTTAAGTCCCAAACATGAGTACACTTTTTCGTCCAGTTCACCCTATAGCAGTCTCATGCTATCCTCATTTACGTCCACCTTACAATACACATGAAGTGTACTGCTTGAAAGGGCGCACTCCAGACTTTTATGTGCACCCTATAGTTGGGAAACTACGGTACCTAAAATGATAAAGTAATTATGATTTAAGTGATCAATGTAAATTAAAGGTAAGATTGTACCTAAATAATCCGACCCGGTCCGCGT
This sequence comes from Urocampus carinirostris, assembly GCF_059441175.1. Lineage (NCBI taxonomy): Eukaryota > Metazoa > Chordata > Actinopteri > Syngnathiformes > Syngnathidae > Urocampus > Urocampus carinirostris. Next base: position 26,156,441 of record NC_142363.1, on the reverse strand, counting down.
GTATTGAAGCCCGAACCAGCCCAAGCCTGACAAATTACTTGATTTGAGGGACCCGTCCCGGAGCAAACCCGAATTTTGGTACGTTATTTGTGAGGACTTTTTTCCTATTTGTGAGAAGTTGGAGAACTTCTCTCACTGACTTATTATGTTATAATATTTAGTTTGATTATTTAATATTAATTGCTGTATCAATTTATGTACTTACATTTACATTGGAGGTAGGATTTTAAGCCCGAACCCGACTTGAGCCTAAACCGAAATTTGGGTCGGGTCGGGCCAAAAATGTCAATGATTAGTTTCGGGTTCGGGCCGGGCTTCTCTCATAAATTACCCATTCCTCATTGTTTTCAGTTTATTTTTCTTTGTAGAGGATCTCCACAACCAATTCTATCCCGGGAAAGTGGGACTGAACCCATCGTGCGAAAAAAAAAAGTCAGCGAGAGAAGCCCGGCCTGAAGCCCACCCAATGATTGACATTTTAGGCCCGACCTGAATTTCAGTTTGGGCTCAGGCTTAAGATCTTACTTCGAATGTTATTATAACGACATACATGATACAGTAATTATCATGAAATAATAAAACAAAATATAAGAACATGGAATGATAAGTAAGTATTATTAATGTAAAAAAATTGAATATGAATACATAAAATCATACAGTCATTATTATTAAAGTAATTAAATTAAATATATGTACATAAAATTATACAGTAACATTATAAATGAATAAACTGTTCATAATTGCATTAAGTTTTAAGTCTTATTGATTAAACTAAATGAACTAAAATTGATTACATAAAGTTGTACTGTCATATTTTTAAAGTAATTAAATACGTTGAATTACATTAATTGACACTGTAGTTATTATCAAAGTAAACATACTAGATAAAAGTGCATAAAATCATATAGCCATTATAATTTAAGTAATCAAATAAGTGGAAAAGTGTAATTTTAACAAGGAATAGCTATATTTGGCTATATTGCATTTACATTTTTGTCATTCTTTTCCTTTTAAGGTTTTGCATTTTTTCAGATTTTTACTTTTGTTCACGTTTTATGTTAAAGAAAATGCCAAAAGTGGAGATACTTGTTTTTCACATGACGGCAACAATCTAGTAGTTGCAAGGGCTCTATGAGAATCTCTGTCTTTCCTATTCCAGGTTGGACAAAAAAAAGGCTTCCATTTAAAAATGTGTGCTTCCCGTGTGTTTTTGTCCGTCAGGTGTGTGTGAAACCTCTGCAGGAGCCAACCACATCCGAGCCTCAAATACTGTACATCCTGTTTCGAAAACTTTTGGTCTCAAGGCGCTTCTGGTGACCTTGTTCTGGTTTTAAAGAATCATTTGTGGGTTAGGTTGTGGGACACAGGAGAAGGGCATTTATTATCCTTTGTACTTTTTCACTTTTAAATGTTATACAATAATCCGATTAAGATCCAACTGCGACTATTCCGCTTGCAATGGTTGGGTTAGTCCATTCATTTTCCTATTACTCATGCATGTATACGCTTTTGAGTAATCCGATGCCTCAAAGCACTCTGGGTAGTACAGGGGCGAATGATACGCTCACACTCAGTCTTACTCACTAAAAAGTGTGTATTTGTTGACATATTGAGTAGATCTAAATTTATTTTCTGAAAAGTCTGTCTACATGGCATTTTGATCTAAAAATAAGAAATTTTACTGATATGAACTACCTTAGAAGTCTTTTAGTGGGGCTGAAGTAGCCATCATGCAGACTCACACCAAAAAGTTGGGCGCCAAATGTGAAATTTTTGGAGTATCTGCATATTTAAGTTTGACCTCAATTCACGTTGCCGACTTGTGGAATGTCAGCACCTCTGTTCCCTAATGTCCCCTCTTTGCCAAGAAGCCAGAAACGTACACTGTTAGCAACATTATACAAAGAACAAAACAAATGTTTTGATGTAAAAAGTATAGTTTTAAAATCTAAAAGTGTCAATCTTGTAATTGTTCGGAATACTGTAACTGCCAGAAATCATCGCTGTGAACAGTGTAATCATAAAGACCGAAAGCGTGAAAATCGTACTGTTCGGAATTCTGTAACAAGTAGAAATCATCGCTGTCAAAAGTATACAGTAGTTGTCAAAACTGGAAACGTAAAACTAGTACGGTTTTTGAATACTCCAACCGCCAGAAATCATCACTGTTAAAATTTAGTTGTTATTACTAAAAGTGTACATGTTCCAAATACTTTACAAGCCAAAGGTCATGGCTGTAATTGAGAATGGAAAATGGTAAATGCGCTTTTCAAGTCAATGAAGACTTCTCAAAGCGCTTTACAATGTGCTTCACACAACCCATTCACACACACACACTCCCGTAGCGGCATGAGCCATACAAGGCACCTACTGTCAGGACCAGAATGGAAACAGGACCCAATTGCTTAGCGTTTACCACAAGTTTTATTGAAGGAAAGAGGAAGGGCAGCGCCCACGATCTGGTATTAGCTGGACACGGGAAGCAAGTCGCTATCGTACACGGATTGTGATCCGAACACAGAAGTGGATCTTCCGTAAGAAGCGATGGCGGTGTCAGGAACAGAAAAACTTGTCGGTAGCCGGGACTGGGAGAGCAAGGCGTGTTCGGGGTCGGAAACGAGTCGTAAGCCAGAACGGGGGATTAGATGTAGTCGGGTACAAAAAGAGGTCGTAAGCCGGGACAGGAGAGCAGACGTGGTCAGGATTAAAAAAGGTCGTAGCCAGAGACAGACGGGAGTAAAAACAGGACAGGTGGGAGTCAGGGTCGAAAAAGGCTTGCCTAGTAAACACTGAGGTTTGCAGACGGACTGACAACAGGGGGCTAACAGGACTGGGTTCAAATAGTGACAGGGAGCCAATCAAAACCCGCGGCGGATGGAGCCAAATGAGCGGGCACAGGTGAGTCACATCAATAATCATGACACCTACCTGTTTATTGGGAGAATTTGGGGTTTAGTGACTTACCCCAGGACACATCAACATTTAATTTGGAAGAACCAGGAATCGAACCTGCAACTTTTCAGTCCCAAGTCGAGCGCTCAAACTGAAAATGTGAAACTCATACATTTTCAGAATATGTAACCGCCAGAAATCACCGCTGTAAAAAGTGTTGTCATAAAAACTGTAAGTGTATACCGTAACTTACACGTGTTATGGGACAGTGTGAAAACGCCTTTCATCGTTGTAAAAAGTGTAATCGTCGAAATCAAAAGTGTAAAACTCGTACGCGTTCAAAATACTGTAAGCTCCAGAAATCATTGCTGTAAAATGTGTGATTGAGTTTTTGGTGGGTTGCAGGCGTTTGAGAAAGCGTGCCGCCGAAAAGGTCTCCAGGTCCAAAGTTAACCTATCGGCAGGTGCCAGGTATTCTGTCGCCGGGGAGAAAACGCATCCGCCGCTCACGGATGTTGCTTTTCTTCTTAGAGTAGCTATTAACGCTTTTCCTTAGATTCATGTTAACCATTTTTGACTATTTCTTGGTACAGCTATGATCGACATTTTTTATAGTATACAAGAAACCATCCTGCTCTAGATTAGTGCTCGTTTAATTGTGTCTGCACACAGGAAAAGCCTTTTTGAGTTTTTTATCAACAACACACACATTTCAAAGGATCTTTGAATATAAGTGTAATCTTTAAATCTCTTAAATTGGGGCCAGTTTGCCGTCTAACTGAGTAATAGCGGATAATTTTTAATTATTGCTTATAATTGTAATTCTAAAATAAGTGTTGTTGTTGAAAAAAAAAATCCAAAGCTTACCTGCTAGATCAAAATTTCCATAAAAGAAGATTTGATTATTGTGGTGTGTATTTATATTTTTAAAATGTAACCCTTGGTACAAATAACTGATTAGGAACAAAGAAACCAAAGTATAATATAAAAAGAAACCCCTTACTGAAATAAGACCGAAGCTTTGTACTTGTGAATCCAAAAGTTGTACATGGTTCAATAAAAACAAATAAATTACTTAATAATTATGAATTAGACCCATTTGAAATTTGTAAATAATTTATTTATTGTACTAACGACTATCGGTAAAATAATTTCTTGGGGAAAACAAGTTAATCAGTGATAATGGTAAAAATCATAGGCAACACAGTGGGAGAGTGGTTAGCGCGTCCGCAGCACAGTTCTGAGGTCATGAGATTGAACCTTCCTGTGTGGAGTTTGCATGTTCTAATTTGGACCAGCCAATTAACCTGACATGCATGTTTTGGGGAATGTGGGAGGAAACCGGAGTGCCCGAAGGAAACCCACGCAAGCACGGGGAGAACACGCAAACTCCACACAGGAAGGTTCGATCTCATGACCACAGAATTGTGCCGTACACGGACTAACCACTGCGCTGCAGTGCTGCCCCCGAATTAATCATGATAATCAAAAATCTTCCTTTTATTTCAATACATGTCATTTGCTATTCAAATGAGTGTGTAGCTAGTATTTTCTGTGTTAGTATTCGAATCACAATAGTACACTTCAAATCGATGTGCTATCAATGTATCGCATTGATTTTCTTCATTTTTTTATTTGAAAAGAAGGATGTCTCACTTTCAACTGGAAAGGGCCCAAAAATTCAACACGTGGATACAGAAAGAATTGTAGCCACACAGCGCTAGCCACCATGTTTAAAGTGAAACATTCCTTTGAAATCTGTATTTCTAATGACACTGGCAGTCTAACCCATGTTTACCTTGCAGGCAAACCGCAAAAGTTTTTGCTAAGTCTAAACAGAGCAGCCCTTTTCCAAGGTAACGTGAGCGCTGATGGTGTCGCTGCGGCAATGAGCACGCTTGAAACAGTTTTCTGGTTTCGGGGACACTTTTTCTGTTGTAAAATTTTCCATCATACATACAATGATCCCAAATTATTATTTTCATCTGGCAGGTTGTTTTTGGAGCGCCAGAAAAGCATGTTCCGCGTACACTCAGTGGCGTGCACAGGGACCGAGGTGCACTTGGCCGCGTGCACAATGGAGTTCAGCGGGCCCAACAGTACAACAACGTGCCGGGGAGGCGCCCCAGTCGTCATCAGCTGCATGCCAGGGCCGCTCTTCATGCAAAACACATCATTGAAGAAAAAAGCCAAAACTCCGGTAAGGAGGCTTGTCGGTGGAATAGAATAGCTCCACGATCTTTTGGTCATTTCACAATGTTGTGTGTATCCATTTTGGAACACAATACGTTCCACAATCTTGTTGGCCACAATTTTTGGTATTTTTTGTTGTGGTTTTTGCTACCCAAACTTTAGTTCTGAGACTGGAGATAGGAATCACTCTATTATGTAGTGGTCATTTAACAATGTTGTATGCATCAATTTGGAACACAAAAACAATATTGGGGATGATCCACAATGTTGTGTGTTGCATTTTGGGGTATTTTGTGTTCCTTTTTTTGTTGTTGTGATGTTGCTCATCAAAAGTAGTCATCTTACACTGTAAACTGGAATCACTCCATGATGTAGTGGGAATTTCACAATGTTGTACGAGTCCATTTTGGAACATAAAAACAATATTGGGGTTGCTCCACAATGCTGTATGCATTTTTTAATATTTTGTTTTCTTATTCAGTGTTGTGTGGTTGCTCCAAAGTTTTGATCACTTTGCAAATTTGTTGTCATTCCACACTGTTGTCTGGCTCCATATTTGTGTAATCTAAGCTTGGAAGTGTGGCCTCTCTACAATGGTATGTGTCCACGGATTTGTGATTGTGTATGTCCAGGCAGTTATTCCCCAATCAAGTAGTTGCTTCACAATGTTGCATGGCCTCTGTTTAAGTAAGGTGGTCTGTCACAGAGTTGTGTGTAATTGATCTCTCCACAGATTATTTTAATAGTGGTTTCTCCACATTGCATGTTAGTGCTTTTCCTTTGTGTATCTAGGTAGACGTTCCATGATGTAGTTGTTGCCTTGCAGTGTTGTGTGGCCTATGCTTAAGGCATGCAGTGCATCACAGAGTTACCGTGGCATGTATTTTTTTGATAATAGTTGCTCCACATTGTTGCATGTGTGTGCATATTTTTTGTTGTGCGTTCTATAATGTAGGTGTTGCTTCATGATGTGTGCGTTTTCTTTGTTTAAGTTATGTGATGCTTTGCAGAGTTGTATGCAGTTTATCACTCCTCAGTTTTATGTGTCAACTGATCTTTATAGTAGACACTAATCCACAATTTTGTGTATGGTTACATTGTTTTTTTATCTCGTGGACTTCATCATTTTCACAATGTTGTGCATCTGGGAGATTGTGCTCTATGTGTTTTAGTTACTCTGTGATGTTTTGGGTACTCCGGGTTGTACATGCCTCCATGTTTTGTTACATTTGACATGTGCTCTTGCCACAGAGTTATGTGTAAACATTGTGCTATACTCATCTGCTCCACAATGTTGTGTTTTTCCTTCATTATGCCTGATATTACTTGAGTCCATGCTGTTTAAAACAATATGTGATTGCTCCACATTGTTGTAGTGACCCATGACGTTCAATCTTATTATTCCTGAATTCCTCAATTTGTACTGTTTCTTTTTTTATAGGCCACAGTAAGGCTGAAGGGCGGGGCCCGGCTGGGCGAGGGCAGAGTGGAGGTGCTGAAGGGCAGCGAATGGGGCAGCGTTTGTGACGACCGATGGGACCTGCAGTCGGCCAGTGTTGTGTGTCGGGAACTCGGATTTGGTAGCGCTAAGGAAGCATTGACGGGAGGACGCATGGGACAAGGTGGGACACTCAGTGTTGGGCATTTAAAAAGTAAATTTACCAAAATTCAGCACCCTTTTTATTGTAAATTCTATTCTCACTTTGCCCTATTTATTTTGTTGTTCCTGCATAAGCCACGCCCTCTCCCAGCACGCTGCCTACCATTTGCTACTGATGACACACAACCAATTATTCGCATATAAACTGTCCCACAGATTTTAGTATTTTATTTTATAGTTGGATTTTAATATAAACAATAGGGAGAATATCAGTTGGGAGAACCTCAGCATTCTCATACTCTGTGCTTGTGACGGTGCCACTGTAATTGTATTTAGTCAATTTTGTGTTGGCGGATGGATGGTTGTATGTTAAATTGTTAGCGAAAGAACAACAGTTAGCGATCAGAGGATGTTTTAATTAATGATCCGATTTTAAAAAGTAGAGTAACGCACCATGTTGTAACAACAGTTTTATTAATAAGGCGTTACAGTACTCCTACTGAGAATAGTAGTTGTGTTCCAGGAGCACTCACACACACACACGCACACACATACATTTTTGCTGACTTGTTTCTGGAACTTTCCTTGGGTCTTTTCTTCTGTAGTGAAGGAATGCTGACATGCACAAACATTTTTTTTAAGATCTACATGCTGAGAGATGACATGATGAGAATTCATGTAAACAATTTCAAGGAAGCGCTGGAATTTCCATCATTAGTCAACTGGGATCATTTCGGAATTTAAAATTGATTGATTAATTTATTTATGTATTTCCGCTCTTTCACTAAAGTCTTGGAAAATACAAAACTGCATAATTCTTAGCATAGATTAATCAATGAAGCCTCTTTTTTATAGTTCCAAATCTAACCTAGTCTTTGAACTGCATTTGAATCCTTTTTTTTTAAATTGGGATGTCGACCAATCTCTATTTTCTGGGGGGAAAGCATTATCCTATTCCAACATTCGTCTGAACTCATTCACTGCATTGACATTTACAGCAGAAAGTGAATGGGTTCGTGCCAATGGCGTCCATGCTTCTGAAAAAGGGAACTCAACCAATCTTGAGTTTCCATTTTCCAACATCTGTCAGAACCCATTCACTGCTATTGGCGGTTATAGATGTATATAGAAGCAAATGTGTTAATGCCAATGACGTCTGTAGCCGTCAATGGTAGCGAATGACCTAATTCCAATGGCGTTTATACCCGTTAACGGCAGTGAAGGAGTTATGAAATGTGAGCTCGACCAATAAGAACATTTTTGGAGGGAAAACAATAGCTTATTCCAACATCTGTCGGAGCTCATTCGCTGCCATTGACCGAATTTGTCAGAACCAGAACAGATAGTAGACCCAAACGCGTAACGTTTCACAACAAACCTTATTGTGGAAGCTGAGAAGTCAGGTACAGGAAAGCAAGTGCCAGCAATTCGGCGATCGCTGGGCAGGAGGAGCAGGGAGCTCCCGGAATCGGAGCGTCGTTTGAAGGCGGAAAAGAGTTGAGTAGCCGCCTTCTGGCACAAAGGTCAATCGTGACAGAATTAGTTAACGCCAATGACGTCTGTATAGGTCAATGGGAGCGAATGTGTTAAAAAAAGGAAATTGGCGGATTAAGTTACAAACTAATTAAACAAATATTTTCTTTTTTGTATTTCAATGGGATTCAGTCATTAAAATATTGCAAAAATTTCAACCCTCCTGAATTTAAATTATGAAACATTTTTGTTATAAGTCTTCTTATCAAGAAATAAAAAATAAGAGAATATGTATATACTGTTCCTTAATCGATTATTTCAGTCTTATTTCCACAATTCCTCTTTTCATTGAATCAAGGAAAACACCAACTTTTCCATAAACACGTGGTGTTTGCTCTCGTTTCCACAATTAAACTGGTTGAAAACATTTCTCCTGCATGGTTCCGTACACATTTTTCTTCCGTACACATTTTTTTCCTAGGTGTGGGTCCCATCTACATGAACGAGGTGAAGTGCTCGGGCCACGAGCGTTCCATTTGGAGCTGCCCATTCAAGAACATCACGTCTGAAGACTGCCAGCATACGGAGGACGCAGCCGTCCGCTGCAACATCCCCTACATGGGCCTGGAGAACTCGGTCAGAGTGACACCTCCCTTTCTATGAAGTATCTTTGTTTGGCCGGAAAATGTCTCTTTTCTGACTAACATTTTGTGATTATTTCATCACATCAATTTAGTGCTTAGTTGACTTACATCAGACTAAAATGCTCTAACAAGCTAGTATGTTCTCCTCACTGCTATCAGGACATATATTCTTACTAATGCTGTAAACCTGTGATTGTTCAACAATATTGTGGTCCCTCCACAATGTTGTGTGCATCCGTTGTTTACATTTTAGTACACTTTGTAACGGAACATTTTGCAAAATTGGTGCTTTCTTTTTTAATTTCCTCATTTGCACATTCAAGTTCTAAAAACATCTTATTTGGTCGCTCCACAATGTTGTGTGAGTGCATGTATCAAATAGACTCTCAGATGTGGTTTTTATAATGTGGTCCAATAACAATATTACTGGTGACCATTTTTCTGTTATAGTTGTTGTGATGATGTTGTCTTCAGTAGTACATGGTGGCCATTGCACAATATTGCTGGCATCTATGTTAGGAGTGCTAAAGATTTTATGTGATAGTTTCACAGTGCTGTTATTATTCTATATTGTTGTTTGCATCTATGTTAATCATTCAGTTGAGTCTGAAGTGTGGTCACCTAGAAGATCCATAATGTTGTATGCATCAATATTTCTAATCATGTTCCAATACATGGTTGTACATGATGGAGGTGACATTTCATCACTCCTCAATATGTTTTTTCCAATGTTTACATTGCAGTAGACATTGATGCATGGAGGCTCCACAGGGTTGTGTGGATCTATTTGATCATTGCACTATATTAATGGCAATGGTGTTTTGTGCTAGGTATATGTTGAAATGGTGTGATAGTGCAACATCAGCGTGTATCTGTGGCCATAGAAGTTCTACAATGTTGTGTGCATCACTATTTTCATCATGTTCCAATTGATTAAATATGGTTCCTTTTCATCGTCATGGGGATTAGACTGACATGCAATCACAACACCATACTTTTTTTCTGGTTGTTTATTTTACAATACACATTGACATGTGGAAGCTCCACAATATAGTTTCCAGCCTCCAGCCCCATTTGAGAATCCTGACAGCAGTAATGATAGCTTCAACATGGACTAGTTACAGCTTAAACCATCTAATCTTGTCCATGTAAATGCTCACAAAGGCTCCAGTGGGATCCATATAAATCCCGATTCCACCGGACCTTTGCACTAACCCCCGCTTGGACCCGCCACACAGATCCGACTCGGAGGGGGGCGAAGTCGCCACGAAGGCCGTGTGGAAGTCCTGGGCTTGGACACCAACGGTACGGAAGTTTGGGGTCTGATCTGTGGAGAGACCTGGACCACCAAGGAGGCCATAGTAGCCTGCAGGCAGCTAGGCCTAGGCTACGCTAACCAAGCTAACCAAGTAGGTTGCTAACATGCTGTCAAAATTCAACTCCTCTCATATCCTTTTCAGTGGCAATTCGTTTTGAACTAACTTTTCTGTCTTTTCAAGCAAAGCAAAACAAAAACAATCCAGGTTAGCATCAGGCTAATAACTTAGGCTAAACACTTACATTCTAACAGAACTTGAAGAAATTAAAGTTGAGCTCAATATGTTTGTATCTGTATTTGAAATCTCGGCAATTTGCATGCAAGGGTGCCTGAGTGACTCTCCGCAGGGCGTGTGGTCCGCAGATTCGTCTGGTAGGGGGCCGCACCACATACGAAGGCCGGGTGGAGATTCGGGTGGGCTCCAGATGGGGTACTCTTTGCAGTGCGGGCTGGACCACTAGGGAGGCCATGGTGGCGTGCAGGCAGCTCGGCCTGGGCTACTCCATGCACGCCATCACCGTAAGTGAAGAGGATCCCTACCAAAATAAGATGATGGGCCACTGGCCTCACAATAAGGATCTTATTTTGGGTTTTACGCAGATCGGACACTTCCTTTATTTAACATAATCAATTATGCTGAAGTATTTGTAACTAAATATAGCCTCTATTAATTGATTCATACGTTTAATTGATTTTTTTTTACTATTGATTCAAATTGAATTGTCTTTATTAGTCACTGATAACAACTTGTTGAAAGTTGTATGAAACAAGATCAGACATGGCACTCCAAGGAAAACACATAAAAAAGACTCTTAATGGTCAAAAGCCTAAGTGTCAATAATAGTGCAATGAAAAAATAGCACATTGTAACAATAGTGCAATAAAAAACGGTGTAATAACATTTAGCAGCAAAAGAAAATACCAAATAAGCCCCACATCATATATTATTATCACAATACATTATTGATGTACTTATGGTAAATGGCACAACAAAACTGTTTTTTTATGTGATTTTAAAGGACTTTTATACAATAATTGACTCAAGTATTTTATTAAAGGGAAAGTGAACTCAAAACACCTCACTACTTTCGGCCCTTTTAAAATTGTTTAAATCATAAGAAAATAAAAATGAATAATTAAAAAATGTGATATTGATTGAAATGTTATAAATATAAATATACTAAAAGCATAAATATTCAGTAATACTGAAATATTTTTATATAATAAAACTATATTATGATTCGATGATATTCAAGACAGAAAATCAAATAATGTATCAAGTACTTACATTTTCTTTAATGAAATGTCAATACTCGTTAACTTTAAATAATAATTTTCAAATATTACATAAATGATGCTCCTAATTTTGAACAATATCCAATCATTCCCAAAAAAATCCTGCTTTTTTATTTCAAATGCCATAAAAAAAATTGCGGAAAATGTAATTTGGTAATCAACCAATGTAACTTTAAATGTATAATAAAAAAAAGTCCCACAAAATATTTTTATTGATTTTTTTTGTTTTAAATAACAAATTCCAAAGTTACTACGCTATGAATTGAAATACATTTTCATGTCTAAAATAATACAATTTTCAGCTGTAAATCTGAGAAATCATAATATTTATATTCTAATTACTGCCAATTAAATGATAATGATGCAAGTAATCAAAACACTGAATTATTGTATTTTTAAATTGGCGACATTACATGCATATTTTGATACAAACCATGGCCTCAGAGGACAAATATTTCCCACCCCAATCTTGCGCCAACATTGAATGTGTACAACCTGTTGTCTCAACTGTAATCGGCTGTCCGCTCCATGTCTGCCCCTCCCTCTAAGGAAACTTGGTACTGGGACAGCAGCAACGTAACGGAAATGATCATAAGCGGCGTCAAATGCAACGGGGACGAGATGTCGTTAGCGCAGTGCCAGCAGCACAAGACCTTCAATTGCCAAAAGTCCGCTGCAAAATTCGCTGCCGGCGTCATCTGCTCAGAAAGTGAGTGGAAACAAAAAGTTTACATCTGTTCCAGTCATATAAGAATTGACAGTTATCGATGTTCATTCCTCACAGCGGCATCCGACCTGGTCCTTAACGCCACGCTGGTGCAGCAGTCGGTCTACATCGAGGACCGGCCTCTTCACATGCTCTACTGTGCCGCCGAGGAGGACTGCCTGTCCAAATCGGCTGCCAAAGCTAACTGGCCTTATGGTCATCGCCGCTTGCTGCGTTTCTCCTCGCAGATCCACAACATCGGACGCGCCGACTTCAAACCCAAAGCTGGACGACACTCGTGGGTGTGGCACGCCTGTCACGGGTAATAGAAATAGTCAATTATTAACTGTAATCCCTCATTTATCGCAGTTAATAGGGATCAGGAACATCCCCCCCATCCACCCCCCACCCCCTGTGATATGCGAAATATTTTTAACCTGTCCCCTGACAGCCCTCGCTCGCACCAATAGTCGACCAGGGATAATGGATGGAGGCCACATTGGTGCTCTTAATCTTCTGTGGAAAGAGCGGAAAACAGAAGCCAAGCATGACACAGATTTGCTCTCTCAGTCCCCACTAGCAGCAATAGTCGACCAGGGATAATGGATTACTGCCGCATGGGTGCTGTTCATTTTAGTTGGAAAGAACAGAAAGAAGAGCCGCCATGCATTAAAAGGTTTGTCCTCCAAACTCCCGCTCGTAGCAATAGCCATTCGGGGATAATGGCTTACTGCCGCATGGGTGCTGTGCATTTTAGGTTGTAAGAGCAGAAAGAAGAGCCGCCACGCGTGATTAAAGTGTGTCCTCCAAGCCCCCGCTTGTAGCAATAGTGATTCGAGGATAATGGATCACTGCCGCATGGGTGCTGTTCATTTCAGGTAGAAAGAACTGAAAGAAGTGCCGCCACACGTGATAAAAGTTTGTCCTCCAAGCCCACGCTCTGAGCAGTTTTCATTCGTAGATAATGGATCACTGCCGCATGGGTGCTGTTCATTTTTGGTGAAAAAAAAAACAGAAAGAAGAGCCGCCACGCGTGATACAAGTTTATCCTCCAAGCCCCCGCTTGCAGCAATAGTCAAGCGGGGATAATGGATCACTGCCGCATAGGTGCTGTTCATTTTAGGTGGAAAGAACAGAAAGAAGAGCCGTCACGCATGATACAAGTTTGTACTCTAAGCCCTTGCTCGCAGCAATAGTCGACCGAGGATAATGGATTGCAGCAATAACCATGTCTTTCATTTTAGGTACGCTAGAATGGCATTTATTAAGTGGTGTTGGGCAGGTTGGTAGGTTAAATCGTTTCCCAAGCTAAAGCTAAGTTAAAACACTCAGTGCTAATGACGGCTATCGATGTTGAACCTCCATATCCCCATCAAATGCTACACTATGTCTTTCTCTGCAATATTTATGTCAATACAACTCCTGTAATGTTGTTTCAGACATTACCACAGCATGGACATTTTCACCCACTACGATCTTCTGAATGCAAACGGAACCAAAGTGGCCGAAGGGCACAAAGCCAGTTTCTGTCTGGAGGACTCGGACTGCCAGGAAGGTAAATAGAAACTTTTTGTACCAGGAAAACGTCATGAAATATGTGAAACCCGGTAGCTGCGATTCACATACATTCCAGAAACTATAAGGCAGTTTTCTTTTGAGGCCCGCATGAAAAAAGAAATATATCAGGGGCATTTTAATAGGTTTTAATCGTGATTTTGCAAAGAACAACAAATGATTTTGTTAGCTTTGAGTGAGGTTTAAAAAAAATGAAGGATTCCTGGGCGATAGTAAATTTTTAACTCTGATTTTGAAATAAAGAAAAACATTTTTTTGTTGACTGTTAACCTAAAACACATAGTTTGCAGTAAATTATATACTGTACTATTTGAACGACGTATTTAAGGGAAAACAAATCCTTGCTAATTTGAAGTTTGAAATTTCTTTTGCAATTTGGGATATTTTGTCATGAACCGGAAAAGGAGGAGAACCCAAATGCGTGACATTTCTCACACAAGTCCTTTATTTTACGGGAAATGGGGCAGTCATGCAAGTTTGGCAGCAGTCTGGCGTGGAATGACAGGAAGCCAGAGGCCGAAGCGATCGATACCAATTGCCCGAGCAGATACGGGACAGATGGGGTCGATACGGGACAGACAGGATTCATATCAAAACGGCATATCGAAATTAAATAGGACGAACTAGACGGGAACGAAACTGGAGATCAATAATAAACAGGACTAAAATAGACGGGAACCATACTGGACAGGAAACACAGGAAGGAAACCGGGCAGAGTCAAAACCCACGTCTTGCGGGGCAGAGGTTCGTTGACGGACTGACAAGGGTAAGTGAGAGCATTGAGTTTAAATAGAAGGTAGCCAATCTGTCAACGAGCCGCAGTTGGCGCCACATGGGCGGCGCCAATTGGACCGCAATGGCAACTGTGACATATTTAAAAGAACAGTGCCGTTAATATGGTATTTTTAGGAGTATAGACAAAAGCAGGAAATGAGGCAGGTGTGCTCAAAAAAAGGATGGTTGTTAGATAACAAACCCCATGTACAAAGTAACAACAACAAACAAGTGGTCTTAAAACAACTAACAATGCTAAGATAACCTAAACAATATAATAATAAATTTAAGCTAATAATTTTTTACTATTTTGCGACCATTGAAGGATAGATGTCAAGTTTTTTTTAGTTATCCTGCTAGTGGAGGTTCTATGTCTTTACCATAGTGTTCTATCTTAATCTTGCACTAGGTGTTTCCAAGCGCTACGAGTGTGCTAACTTTGGTGACCAGGGCATCACGGTGGGCTGCTGGGACATGTACCGCCACGACATCGACTGCCAGTGGATCGACATCACGGACGTTAAACCTGGAAATTACATCATGCAGGTCAGTTGTATAGCGGGGGATAGAAACCTATAGTAAGAAGCTCATTTCTACCCTGGATAAAACATTAAAATAACAAAGTACATAATACTTGTGTGTAATATTTGTGCATATGATTAAAGTTGGATTGTGTTGTTTTTGGTTTCCTTTAAAAGTTGAGAGTAGAATATTTTATATGTTAAGTATACGTTAACAAGGCCCAACTGAGTTCGAAGAGGCTTTATAATTTTTTCCCACCGCGGCTATCTACTTTTATCTTAGGCTGGAGGAAAGGAGGCGGCTGGGAGTCGAGTAGTAATTTCATGCTCATGCGTGGAAAATGTCAACACGGTTTTATGTGAGTGTAGCATGAAAAGTGGTGAAAGTAAGAAAAGGACTGTTTCGAATACATTCCAAACGCCAACCCAACCCCCCAAAAAGATTTTAAAAAAGAGTTTATTTCGAGCGCATCAAAAAAATCCATGCATGTGCCACACAAGCAGCTTGACAGAGGCTGTAATTATGATTCAAGCCAGGAGATGGGGTCATGACTTTAGCTGCTCAAGTGGAGTTAAGGGTGGATGCGGTGGGGGCGAGTTGGAGCGACGGATTCCTTATTATTGATAGCCCCAATTATGGGTTGGGTTTGGCCATGCAACTTAGCGAGAGTAGCGATTCATCGTACTTCTTGATAATTGCAAGCTTTAATTCCACAGTTTCATATTTACTGTATTAAATTGCAGACTGTCTCAGTCAGGGGTCGGTAACCTATAGCTCTTTTCATGAGTACATCTGGCTTGCAGATGAAATATAAAATGTGCAATTATTTACTGTACAATTAAAAGCAAAGCCAATAGTGCTCATGGGAAGCCAGGGCCACACCGGCCATAATTAGGCAAGGTTCGGTCCAGTATATATAGGGCATAATCTTAACTACAGTTTCCAGTTTAGGTGTCACACCCAACAGACCCCGTTTCGGCTGTACATGGCTTAATAGCTTTAATATGGAAGCCCATAACAATGTATGCTCACTTCTAAGACACGTTATGTTGAAAACCCACAAAACAAACTGTAAACACCCAAAATGTCTAGCAATGCACCCAGGGCAATTCTATTAGGTGAGCGATAAGAATGGGAGGAGCTATACACACAACCTGTGCACTCCTTCGTCCCCTCGCCCAGCGCCGTCTGCAGTGAAAGTAAATACGCTGGCATCCTCAATTGCAGTATTTTGTAAAAAAAAAAAAAATTACAAAATAGCTTTGCTCACACCATGTTTGGAAATCATTATTTAGAACAAAAAGGGCTTTAACACTCTTAAGTAACAGTTTACGGAGCACATAAAGTTCTGAACTAAAAGAGAAAGGCATTGTGGGAGGGAGTTTAGCCAATAGCATATCCAAATTTTTTTTAAGCCTCGACGCATACCAATAGAAGACCAGCATTTTATATGATGTCGACTAAAAGCCAACAAGCATCTTCGAGACGTAACTCATCATACACGCAAACACCACAATGTTTAAGAGGATTTCAGGCACTTAAAATAATTTGTTGGTCATATAGTGAGGAACAGGGCTGGAGAGGGGCTGAAGAAACATCTTGTTCCACACCATTAAGTGGACATGTCATAAGGCGGGGATCCGTATCCCGGGGGTCTACTGTATGAATATATTGTATCATCTGATAAAGACTGGGCACGACTTACTGTGGTGTGTTTTGGTCAAGAACAGCCTGGCGGTACCTATTCCTCTCCAGGCCGTTTGTGTAGGTAGGGTTTTGCTCCCCCACATGGAGCAGATGGTACTGGTTTCCATAGTTGCCAATAGCAAGAAGCTTCCTGATCTGACTCAGATACAGCACCTTCATCATCTGGTCGCTGTTATTTTTCATTGTATAGCGTCATCCCGCTCATATGTAATCAGCCGTACCTTAGCATGGACGGGCAGCAGCGTGTGACAATACTCATTTCTACCCCGCACCATTTCCTGTGGTGTGTATTTGGCAAGGACAGCCTAGTGGCGCCCCTTCCAGGCCTAAATCACTGGGAGAACCTATTTTGTTCCGGAATTTTGAGTATCACATCATAAAATATGCATTGCATCACTTGTGGCTCTGAGACTTTTATATAAAAACAAACCTTGAGGCGATGACAAAGGTAAAGCCCTCGTCTTGGGATCAAGAGGTTGCAGGTTCGATTCCCGGCCACTCAGTGTTGTATCTCGAAGTGTCCTTGGGCAAGACACTGAATCCCTAATGCCCCCAATAAGCAGGTAGTTGCTTTGCATGGCTGACGCCGCTATCGGTATGTGTGTGTGTATGAATGTGTCATGATTACTGATGTGAATCACCTGTGCCGGCTCCTTTGGCACCAACTGCCTCGGACTCTGATTGGCTCCCTGTCCCTATTTAAACCTACTCCTGTCTGTCGCCTTTTGTCAGTCCGTCTGCAAACCTCAGTTAACAGTAGGCAAGCCTTTTTCGACCCCGGATCCCACCTATTTTGCTCCCGTCTGTCCCCCGGCTTTGACCCGTTTTTGATCCTGACCACGCCTACTCTACTTTCCTGGCTTACGACTTGTTTCCGACCCCGACCACGTTTTTGCTCTCCTGTCCCGGGTACTGACCTGTTTCCATTCCAGACACTCACCGCTCGCCACGGAAGATCCACTTCCGCGTTCAGAGCGACCTGCTTCCCGCGCCTAGCGAACGCCGGATCTTGGCCGCAGCCTTTCCTCTTTCCTTTAATAAAACTTGTGAGAAACATAACGCAATTGGGTCCTGTGTCCGTTCTGGTCTTGATAGAATGGGTAACTGTAAAGCACTTTGGGAGGTCTTCATTGACTTGAAAAGCGCTATAAAAATGCAGACCATTTACTTTTTTACATTTTTTAATTTTTGGGGGGCAAACTCTTACCACTCAGGTGGTGATCAACCCAAACGCTGAGGTCGCCGAGAGCGACTTCACCAATAACGCCATGAAGTGCAACTGCAAATATGACGGGCATCGGATCTGGTTCCACAACTGTCATGTGGGTGAGTAAGCCGCCCACCCCCAAAACGGTCACGCTCCCCAAAAAGACACTTCTCTTTTACAACCTTTGAGCCCCAGTGTGTAATATTGCACCACTAGATGTCACTATATTAAGTAGTGCAACCAAAAAGGAGTTTTACAACACACAAGTAAGAACACAAACTACGGAGACTCAAAGTGACCAAACAACCCCATTTACTTTCTTTTTTTGCCCAGCAAGGTTTTTTTTCTATTGAATGAAGTTTTCACCAGTGATAGGCGTTAAATAATACACATTGCCCCTTTAACCTTGTAATCTTCCCCCACAGGTGACGCCTTCAGCGAAGAGGCAGAGAGAAAGTTTGAGAAGTACCCGGGTCAGTTGAACAACCAGATTTCTTAATCCTAAAAAAAATGATAAATGGAAGGATGCTGATTTAGGGTCCGACATTTTTTGCAGCGTTTTTTTTAATTTAAAAGCTTCGTTGGGGACATTTTAGAGCTGTTTTTTACAGTTATTTCTAATGTCTTTTGATTGTGAATTTATTTATTACCTTTTCAAAGGTGCTCCAAAGTTTCCCAGTATTATTTTGAATGGTGCTGTATTTTCTGATATAGGAAAAAAAAGATTCTATTTTTTTTTTATCAATTTGAATTCTTATTATTATTATTGGAATTATGATGTGTATGCACACTGATATAATCACAACTGCTGCTCGCAATAAAACGAGACACTTCCAATGGGCCTTTCTGATTTTCATTTAGACGCGTAACACATTAGGATGCAGAAAAAGGAGTAGGGAGGTGGAGTGGAGAGGGGTTTTATGCTTGTGGTTTTTGTTAGTGTAGCATTCGAATGGTAAAAGTAATAAAAAGCCTGTTTCAAATACAGTCCAAACCAACCCAAACCCCCCA
Organism: Urocampus carinirostris; assembly: GCF_059441175.1. NCBI lineage: Eukaryota > Metazoa > Chordata > Actinopteri > Syngnathiformes > Syngnathidae > Urocampus > Urocampus carinirostris. The sequence goes on along the minus strand of NC_142363.1, from coordinate 26,137,522 downwards.
AACAGATTTAAAAAAAAAAAACAGGTTTATTTAACAGCATCTCAGAAATGCTCGTACCTGCACGCACCACACAAGGAGCTTGACAGAGGCTGCAATGATGACTTAAGCCCGGAAATGGCGTCAGCCAGTTGGAAATTCCCAAATTCTGGACTGCACCTTTAAATAATTCCTTTTCTTTATACCCTAATGCCCCCAATAAGCAGGTAGACGTCTAGCATGGCTGACTCCCTGTTGGTGTGTGAGTGTGTGTGTGAATGGGTAAGTGTGAAGCACATTGTAAAGCGCTCAGGAGGTCTTCATTGACTTGAAAAGCGCTATATAAGTGCAGAACATTTACCATTTACTCTTATCAAAATTGACTGAACTATATCAAACCATTGCTCACAGCGCCCTCTATTGACGAGCTGCATATTTTTTAGCACATTCTTGGCTGGCGTGCGTCCCTCGCATGTGTCCAGAGTTTATTTCAATCGATTTAAGAAGCGATTAGCTGTTAACTGGTTACCGTAATCCAATTAAAACTCCGTGCTGACATGTCAAGGATGGCAAAGTTGCTCAAGAGGGTCTTCTGTCTTTTGTTGGTCAGAAAATTTAAATGAAAAGATTCATGGATCTACAGTAATGGATGTATTTGTTTTTATTTAGTTTTTTTTTTTTAACACCAATTGAATTAAGACTCCCCGCGACCCTACTGAGGATAAGCGGTGCAGATAATGGATGGATAAATTAAGACTTTCATTTTTACTTAGAAAGAACTTCAGATGGGCTTGAATGAAAATTTTGTTTATGTATTTATAGGAAAACAAATTAGAGGAAAATAATGTATATTAAACTTTATACATTTATGTATTTCGGAAATATTTTTCTGGCAAACAAAATTGTAAATGAAAACACATCACAAATTACAATTTCGTTTTTTTTTAATTTTTTATTTAAACTGATTGAATAGTGACTCGTTTTTGAAGTGAAAATACATTTCTTGAATGAAGAGAATTTGTTTAGTATTCAAAGATTGTTATGTATTCGAAAAAAGTAGAAACCTGAATCGCTAGTTACATTTTAAATGTTGATATAATTTGGGGAATCATAATTGTCAGGCGGACAATATATTTTGATACACTGGAGTATTTTCCCTTGCTTTCTTGTGCAATGCCGCCCCCTAGTGCACTTGCGACGCTAGTGATTAAGGAATACAACTGTCCCAACTGTTTAGTTTGGTATTCGTATTTTCATATCTAATATTAAATATAAATGATTTCTAAATTGGCAAAAACGATACTTTAGGGGAGCATAACATTTAGTATTTTAAATTTCTTTCTTCGTTCAATATGCTGCCTCCTGCTGGATTTAGCATGCCAGTGAACGAAACAGGCTAGTGCAGTGTTTCCCAACCTTATATGAGACGAGGCACACTTATTTTCAATATAAAATCTCTAAGCACATTTTAAGATGTTTCAAAATGATTTACTGGCACCAATTTAACGTTTTTTTAAGCTTAGATTATCATGTTGCGCAAATTGACAGTGTAAAGGTTTTCTTTAAAACTAACCAAACCAAATAATACTTAAAATATGCAAAAACTGTCTGCCAGTGGCACATCTTTTTAACTAAGTTTTAACTTTTTCAAATTTTTGTTAACCTGTAAAATAAAAATATAAGTAAAATGAGAAGTTATGTGAAAAGTTTATTTCATTTATCGTATTCATATTATTGTTTTGCAGTGCAATCTTAAACATCCTCTTGAAACAAAATGAGTAAATTTCCCTGTACTACCCCATGAGCAGATAATTAGTAGATAAAAAAAAATCTTGTCTGCTACCACCTACTGATTTGGATGAATGTTACAGTTAACTGTCTTATCACTGGAAGAAAGCAAACTCAACAATGGCGTGCTTTTTTGCAAAAACAAAATTTTGCAAATATCTGCAGCACACTGGTTGAAAAACACTGGGCTAGTGTATAGCGTTAGCTTTTATGACTAACTACAACTTCATTTAATTGAATTTATTCTGGAATAAATTGAGTTCCAGAACTTATCAATCCGTTATCACAACAAAAACAGCCTATTTTGATTTGTTTTACTGTTTGTGTGTGTGAATGGGTAAAGTGTGAAGTGTATTGTAAAGCGTTTTGGTGGTCCTTAGTGGCTGGTTTAAGCGCTATATAAATGCAGTCCATTTTTTTGCTTCCGTGGAACTAAATGCCAGTCATCCCAAAATGGGAATCTTCAAAAAGGTGCAATTGACAAAAATGGACTATAATGGTTTTGGTAAATAAGTCAATGACCTAACACAAACCCAAGCGATTTAGCAACCCCAACATGAATTTATTGTCATTAAAACGAAAAAGACAAGCAAGAACATGGAAATTCAAAAGAAATAATTGTGTAGAGTTCTCCATGAGGATATCCTTAGTTTGCTGGACTATTTTGTTTTATGTCAACAGTTTTCTTAGTTAATGTCCGAAATTGTCATTGTAACACTGTCTGTTTAACGACCCGGCCCTCCTTATCCACGGCAAAGTTGTAGTTCTTGGGGTTGTCCAGCGTTTCCTCGATGCGCTGGTCCAAGTTGTCTAACGTGATGAAGTTCTTTGCGTCCTCCTGTGACCAAGTCAAAAAACAACAATTTATGTCGTTGATATTCGTTAAAAGAAAAACCGGATTGAGGTGAACTAGTGTACCTGCAACTGCGCAATTTCCACTTCTTTCTGCCTGACAAATTCTTGCTCTTCCTGTTCTCTTTGGAGAGCTTCTTCCAACTTCTTCCTTTTGGCCTCTTCCGTTTCGTTTCGGACCCTCACGAGTCTGGAGGAGAACAATGTTTTTTCAAAGGCAACCGAGCATGTGAAGTGTTTCAGTCATGCCGACCGTAGCTGGAGCAGACGCAGGTTTTCTTGTTGGTTGAGTTCCATGAGGTTACGATGCTCCTCAGCTTCCTGTCGCGCTCGCGCCTCCGCCATGGAACCCGTCTCCTCGTCGTATTTCCTCCGAAGCACCTCCTCCTTGAACTCCACTCTAATAATAAAAGCAGTCTGACTTGGTCCATAGTGCAAATCCCTCATGCCTTTCAACATTTCAAAATGAAAGAAAATAAATGTGGCATTTGGGTCCATCCCTTTCTTTTTCAGATTTAAAAGAACATTTTTAATTTAGAAATACTCCTTGTAATTTAGTGAGTATAGAGATGGGAAAGTACCAATACTATGTATCATGTTGAGGTTTATTTTTTAAGTTTTTTTAAGGTGTGGATGGATGGATAATCATCCATACACATGGCCAATTATTATTGTTATTATTATATACCGGAGCCCTATCCCCCTAGTGCACAGGTGTCAAACAGGCGCCCCGCGGGCCAGATCGGGCCCGCTAAGGGATTGAATCCGGCCCGCGAGATAACACTCAGAGAAGTGCAAGAGAAAAACAAGCTGCAGGTTGAAATATGTCGACTTGATGTTGCCAAAGCCAGGTGCCTCAAACAAAGACGCTGTACTTGTATTTATTTCTCTCTCCCCCTCTCTCTCTTTTCCACCCCTTTTCTCCCACTCTCTGTCTCTCTCTCTCTCTTTTCTCCCACTCTGTTTCTGTCTCTTTCACTCTCTCTCTTTTCCATCCCTTTTCTCCCACTCTCTGTTTCTGTCTCTTTCACTCTCTCTCTCTTTTCCACCCCTTTTCTCCCACTCTCTTTCCCTCTCTGTTCCACCCATTTTCTCCCACTCTATCTGTCTCTCTCTCTCTCTTTTCCACCCCTTTTCTCCCCCTCTGTCTCGGTCTCTTTCCCTCTCTCTCTCTCGCACCCTCTCTCTTTTTCCACGCCTTTTCTCCCACTCTGTCTCTTTCACTCTCTCTTTTCCACCCCTTTTTCTCCCACTCTGTCTCTTTCACTCTCTCTCGCTCGCTCACTGAGGGAAGCACAAAAACGTGCTGCAGGTTGAAATATGTCCACTTGATGTTGCCAAAGCCAGGTGCCTCTCACAAACGATGTACCTGTAATTCTTTTTCTCTCTCTTCCACCTCTTTTCTCCCACTCTCTGTCTCTTTCACTCTCAGTGCCTCTCTTTTTCTCTTCCTTTGTTGGTCTTTGTCTCTTTCTCTTTGTGTCTTTTTAACTTCTTTTGCTCCAACTTCATTTTTTCCTTTTCTCTTTTCTCTTTCTCTCTTCCTACCCTTCACGCTTTCTTTTCTCTCCTTCTGTCTTTCTATTTCTCTTTGGATTTCTTCCTTCCTCTCCCTTTCTTTCCCCCTCTCTCACGACTTATCTTTTCATCTCTTTTGTTTCTCACGCTCTCTCCCTCTTTTTCTTTCTTTGTCCCGCCCTGTCGCTTTTTCTCTACCTCTCTTTCTTTTATTTATTTTTCTTTCTCTTTAATCTACTAGTCCGGCCCCCGGCAGAATGTTTGTTCTATCGTGTGGCCCCCGAGTTAAAATTAGTTTGACACCCCTGCCCTAGTGGGAGGTGGCTAGAGTCAAGAACACGTTCACATTTTTGACTTCTTTTTGGGAGATTGTTAAAGAGGATGGGATTCCCAGCCCCCTCGCTCAACCCAACATCTAGTAGGGAGACATTAGGTGAGCAAACCCCCCAATTCCAAACCTAATGCCGAGCGCCAAACAGGGAGGCAAAGGGTACCAATGTTGTAAGTCTGAGGTATCACCCGGTCAAAGCTTGAACCAGCATCCTTCCAGTCTCGGGGTGGGCGCCCTACCCCCCAAGGCTACCTAGCTGGTAATATTGATGAGTGAATTAAGGCAAATGTTTTCAAATACATAGTTATATTTGAAAACAACTTTACACGGTCTTACAAAATGCACATTTTAAAACTAAAACAATACACGATTTATATAGTATTTCACTCTTCATGTGCGGTCCCTTCTCAAGGTTTCTTCATTTTCCTCATGTTGAGGTTTTTGAGTTTTTCTCTGCCCTCATGTAGGTTTTAGATCAGGGGATGGTGTCATAATAGTCTGTGGTTTGCAATAGTCTATGGTCTGTGCAGCACTTTGAGACTCCTTGTGATTAAGGGCATCACAAATAAACATGACTTGACTTAAATGAGAAATATTAAATCCAAAAATCTGTTGCATTTTACAGTTAAAAAACAACACAAAACTGCAATAGTTTATCTTGCCTATGTAAAGATTTTTTAATACATATTTCATATATCTATTCTTATGTTTTGTTATGTTGCTGCTAATGTCATTAGACAGTCTTTTTCTGATGCGCTAACAACACAGGCCATTCCAAAGCACCACCTTGTAAGCATTTGCATTTTTTCCTAACATGTAATCATCTTTGTCATTTGTATTTTGAGGATTTTAATACATTTTTATCATTGAGTGCCACGTCTGACAGTTCATGTATTTTACCTTTTATTCCATTCATAAACGTTATTTTACCACTTGGAGGCGCTAAATAATACATCACTGTCCCTGCAATGTTTCTTCCTTTAAAAATGCTGGTATCAGCACTGATACTTGTTACCCGTACCCGCACTTTTTTACACACCAGTCACTCAAGAATTTGCACTTTAGGTTTTGTTGACAATCCACACATCCCTTCTCAAGGTTTGTTCATTTTCCTCATGCTGAGGTTTTGAGTTTTTCCTTTCCCTCGTGTAGGGGTTAGATCAGGGGATGGTGTAATTATAGTATGTAGTCTGTAAAGTCCTCTAAACCCTCTTGTGATTAAGGGCTATACAAATAAACATGACTTGACTTAATTTATTTGTAAAAAAGAAAAGAAAAAAAGCGGACTACGTTATTATCAATTACGATTAATTATTTTCCATTCTATTTAGCATTAGCATGTAAACATTTTGCAATGATAAGAAGCCAAATAGTCGCATCTCAGTACCGCAGTGCCCTCATGATGAGCTTGTAGTCGGAAAATCTCTCCGCCAGTACGACCATTTCTACCGGGTCCACCGGAGGGGGTACTTTGATTCGCCCGATCTTGGACTTGGCGACCGGGTCAGTTCGCGACTTTCGCCCGCGATGCGCCTCCACCAGCACGGACCGACCGGGCACCAGCAGCCGAGCGATCCGCACGGCTCGGAACATTGTCGACGTCGTCAGTCGTTCAAGGAGGCCGCGTTCAGAGGGTTAAACGAGCCTAAATGTGTCACATTGACAATGAAGTATCACAACATTTAGCATCTGAAGGGGAGCGCCATCTTGTGTGTGATTTCTGACCCGGAAGTGATCTTCTTCTTCGAATTTAACGGGATTTGACATTCATCAATTTGATGAGTTACCGCCTCCAATCGTTGTGGACTTTTTTTCCGTTCTACTCAAATTCTCGTCCTGTAATCCTTTAAAATCATTTTATTTATATCTCCTTTATTCCTTCTTCTATCACCCCTTTTATCTCCTCCCTTTGTATTTCGTACCTTATGTATTCTATTATTACACACTCTTTCTCATTTTTATTATTACTTTTGTTATTTTATAAAGAAAAACCAAAACATTAAGATAGTAAAACTTGAAAAATAGGTAAAAATATGTATTTTAACATTCAAAACTACAGGAAAAATTATTGACCAAAATGAAAACACAGTATTACGCCCTGGCGAGCCACGGTGACCACAAATAATTGTATTAAGAAAACAAATAACAGAAAACAGAGTAAAAATATGTTCCACAGGCAGATATAGTTTGCTTATTTATGTGTAACCGCAGTGTACCTGTCCCACCAAAGATCCACATTCACGCTGGACTGGATGATGAGGTTTTTATTACAGTTTCTGTAGATGAAATGAGTCACAACATTAGCTTCTCTGCTGGCTTTGATCTCTTTGATCTCGTTGGCAGCTCTCTCTGTAGACTGCCCATAGCAAATCAAAGAGCTTTCTTTTCAATTTATATAAAATACATTTTAGAATATCACAATACATTTTTACATCCATTTTAACAAGATACTTTTAACAAGAGATCGTATAGTGGTTTTTAACGTTTACAATGAATTCAACATATTTTTCTTTAGTCTGAATTTCAACCAACGTCATCCTTTTTTTATATATGAGAAAATAGAAATAATAATAATGAGTATAAAAAACAAATACAATTTACCTGCAGATGAAATGAGTTACAACATTAGCTTCTCTGCTGGCTTTGATCTCTACAAGGGGAATTAACATTTTAGCACAACAAAAACAAAACAAAAATAAATCCAAACGGCTTGACAACATCAATCACATAACTGTGCATGTTGATAGATTTGTCAGCTGTGGTTATAATGTTTAAAATTAACATTTTTTGTGGAGCACCAAAAGAGGTGTCTAACCGTTGGCAGCTCTCTCTGTAGACTGCCAACAAACCCCGCCTTCCGGTCAATTGTCAAACGCCAAAACAAACCCTACCCGATACCAGCAGGTGGCACTGTTGGACTCATAATTGCAGGACACTTACCAAAAACTATACACATATTTCAGCAGGAATTTCAATAAAACAAAATTTATTATTACACCCGTTACATATGTACCAATCTATTTTGAAAACATTTTTTAAAACAATGTAAAAATTGATCGAAATCTTGAAAAACTGATTAAAATGTAGCCAACTCCAAAATGACAGTCCAATTGATAAACCAAAATAATATGAATGAGCTTCTGTATTAGGCTACGGCCTGAACCACAGTAACCGCAAATAATAAGAAAAACTGCCTACTCTTATTTTAAGTAACATGATGATTCAAGTACCGGTATTTACAAAAATGCCTGAAACTAGTGCCGGAAATTATTTTTTAAACATTTTCACTGGTTGAGATCTGCTATGGTTCAATCGTACAGTAGATGGCGCTGTTTACTAACAACGCGTTGTCATAGTAAAAGAAGAATTATATTGAGGAATTCCGTTTTGAATCAATCTTGAAAAACGTTCGAGTGGCTCATTATAAACAGGACAAAAATATGTATAGAAAACACCGTCGTCAGTCACAACCTATTTTGAAGTAAGTTTTCGTTTTATGTCACTGTTTATAATCATAATTGCATAACTAAGACTGTTTTTGCTAATACTGTATACACGTTTTATGTATCGTTTGTTAGCACCCTCTACTGGATAGATGTTCAAACAGTAGCTAAGAAGTTAACCACTTAATTACTTAGCATTTCAAGTTCACTCAAGTTGCTGAAAATTTAGTGTAAACTTGGATTGAAAATGTGATATTTGTCTTTAGAAAGTGAAGGATGAGAATATTGTGTGAGTGTAAATTCTATAGCCTACCACACGTCAAATCAAGTCATGTTTATTTGTATAGACCTTAATCGCAAGCAGTCTCAAAGGCCTGTACAGGCTACAAACTAGTATTACACCATCCCCTGATCTAAAACCTACATGAGGGCAATGAAAAACTCAAAAACCTCAACATGAGGAAATAAATAAACCTTGAGGTAATCCCCTTTCCAAGACGACCAGGCTGCAATGGATGTTGCAATGGCATTAAAATCAATACATAGACATCATCAACATGAAATATGGGTCATTCATAAGCTATAAAATATAGGTGTGTTTTAAGTCTAGATTTAAACAGTTCCACTGAGGTTGCAAATTGAATCTCAGAGGGCAGAGCATTCCATAGCACCGGGGCCCGGATGGAGAACGCTCTTGAACCTGCGGATTTCTTCTAGGCTCTTGGGATCACTATTAGACCAGCATTTTCTGAGTGAAGGGTCCGAGCAGGAACATAGGAGGAAATTAAGATATTAAAGGTCAAGTCCATACATATTATTGTATAATACTAACAGAACCTTGAAATCACATCTTAAACTGACGGGTAGCCATTGCTGATCAGTCAAAAACAGGGTAACATGATCAAATGTCCTTGTCTTTGTTAAAAGCCTCGCTGCAGCATTTTGTACCAGCTGAAGGCTCTTGATGCTGGACTTCGGGAGACAGGAGGTAACAAACGCATGAATTCTAATTCCAGCATCAGACTGGGACAGCAAAGGGTGAAATTTTACAATGTTGCGAAGATGGAAAAAAAGCTGTTCCAGTCATATTGTTAACGTGTATCCTGGAATAACAGATTGGGGTCAAAATAAATATTTACTTTTTTCTGATCAATAACGAATGAGCATACAAACAAATAAATTTTTTTGTGAATTTGGTATTCCTGCTGTTACTTGCAATAATTTAAGAAGCTTTATTTAAGATCATCTCCAGGTGAGAAAATCTGCACAGTAAGTTACACACTATTTTAAATTGTTCTTCCTTATCATACAGACAACATTCAGAGACTCCGTTTGACTTATATTGTATAAGAAAATAAGTGTCTCGGATCTTAAATGAACCCCTCTGTCTTCTTCAGTAATAAAAGTAGTTTCATTCATTTTCATAATAGAGTACTAAAAAAGGTGTCACAACATCCATCCATCCATCCATTATCTGCACCACTTATCCTTAGTGGGGTCGCGGGGGTTCTGGAGCCCATTCCAGCTATTTTCGGGCAGTTGGCACGGGACACCCTGAACTGGTTGCCAGACTGTTGCAGGGCACAGATAATTCACTCACTCATTCACATCTAGGTACAATTTGGACCGGCCAATTAACCTGAATTCCATGTCTTTGGAAAGTGGGAGGAAACCCACGCAGGCACGGGGAGAACATGCAAACTCTGCATGGGGGAGGTTGCGGCACCATGGAGCTGCGCGCTAACCACCCATCCGCCGTCCCACCTATGTCACATTTAGTTTAGCTCAGCATGAATACTTATTCAAAATGTGTATAAAAGAAGGGGGACATCTCGCTTGTTTTTTAGCACCTGTCTCACTTGACGTGGATGACATTTAGGTGACGGTTTGTAAACATGGCAGATGTTTAAATGAGTTCAATGCACGGAGGGAAGATTGGTGTCCGATAACCGCAGCTCCTCAGACTCCAGAAGTTTTCTAAAAAAGAAAAAAACATAGAAAAAAACTGTCACTGCAGTTCAGACCAAATGTCTATCAAAGAGTTCTTGATCAATTTTAGTATTTGAGAAATCAGTAAGTGTAGTGGTTCTCAAATGCGGGTACTAGTAACTATTTAGATTAAAATATTTACATTGTCCTACCTGCAGATAATTATACTCATTGCAAATATACTTTGTCTGTTTTTTTATTGTATTTTTAACTAATTTACCAGAGTAAAATAAAAGAAACTTACAAAATGTGTCTGATAATGGTTTACCTTTTAAGGTTTTTATGATTTTATAATGTTTTTGGAGTAAAGAAAAACACATATTTCTTTCATATTTTTCTTGTTTTACTCTAAAAAAAAACTTATAAAAAGAATTCATGCAAAACAATTCCAAAAATGAGTGTTAAATCATACTGGGAATTAAAAAGTTACAAAATATAGTTGAATGAAAAATTATCTGTTAACCTTCATTTTGAGTATTATTTTAGGGAATTAATAGAAAAATGTTTATATTTAGTTTTTCCAGGTTTTACTATATTTTTGAGACTTAGTTTACTTATAACACACACAAAAAAACCTTCAAATTAGTTTTTAATATCACCTAATGGAAGCATGTAAATGCTGAAAAGAAGGGGGCCAGTTACTGAACCCTGCAGAACACCACAGGTAAAACTAAAAGGCTCAGATTTCATTTCATCACATTTAACACAATGCGTCCTATCTGAGAGGTAGGATTTGAACCATAAGAGGACGGTTCCTGGAAGACCAATCAATTTTTTCCAGCCAGTCTAGTAAGATATATGGTCCACAGTGTGAAAGGCAGCACTAAGGTCCAGCAGCAGCAAGAGAGATGAAGCGCCAGGGATACATCAATAAACAAAGGATGCAAATCAGTGATTTTTTTACTGTACTTTGTTAATATTGTTTTCTTTGTTTGTTGTTGTTATTTCTGGAACATCCCTGTTTTATTTTCTGTGCCCAGCGACCCTGGGTGTCCAGGAAGGCGCTTCCGAAATAAAAAAAATTATTAAAAAAAAAAGTAGGGTGTGTTCACCTGTATGCGGTTATTTCAATATCCAGTGCCATCTTGACATTGAGCAGGTCTTGGTACTCTCTCATATAGAGCGCCATCTTCTGTTTCGCATCATCGATGTCTCGTTCCAGTTGGTCAATCTTTGTCTAGAAACAGAATGCAAAAATAAATAAATGGATGTAGATAGACTATTGAATAACAATCTAGTTACATTTCCAAGTCTACCATGTTGACTTACCTGGTATTTTTCCACATGTTTGGCCTGCATCTCTTCCAGCTCTCCAATCTTTTTGTTCATCCCCTCCACGACATTCCGGAGAGCCTCAACATCAGCAGATTGGGCATGCAGCATCCTCCGATACTCCGAGGTCTCCTCCCGAATTGTACGTGCTAGCCGACGATCCCTGCTTGTAGCATCCTCCACCGCAGTGCACCTGCGCTTGTACCAGCGCTCGGCGGCTAGCATGTTCTCGCTTGCTAGCTGCTCGTACTGCGCCCGGACTTCCTGAAGTCCCTCAACCAAACGGGGCCCAGCCGCCAACCCTGAGACATCCTCCACGATGATGTCTGTGACCTCCATTTGGGCCTTCAGCTCCTCACTCTCCTCTGTAAAGATCTTCCAAATAAGAGGTATAAGATGTATATTGTTATAATCACATCAATATAGTTTTTTGTATGTAGGTCCAGTAATTGGGTTATATTACATGCAGGGGGCGGCAGGGAGACGTCCCTGCCGTTGCTCCACCACCATGAGATGTTCTCCGAGTTTAAAGGAAAAAAACATCAATGAAGGGAGGCTCCCGACTCAGGACCCTGCAGTTACCCTATCATTTGGCTCCGGCGGAAGCGTCATCCAGGTAGTTTCTTCCTGTGCTTTCCTCATGGATTATTGGGCAGACATAATTGGCTGTCATCTTTAAATCTACACTCACCAGCCCAGGGGTGTTAAACTTGTATTACCCTGGGGGCCACATGGTAGAAAAATATTCTCACGGAGCCAGACTAGTAAATATATATAATATGTGCCTTAGCTGGAGTGCTGGGGGTCTTTTCAGAGGCGCACAATGAATTTAAGGACGTAAGATTTTTTTATATAATGATATATATATATATATATATATATATATATATATATATATATATATATATACATATGTGTGTGTGTGTGTCAGAACCAGAACAGGAGGAGGACCCAGATGCGTAACGTTTTCACGCAAGCTTTATTTTACGGAATGAGGCAGTCATGCGCGTGAACACAAACGCCAGTTATTTGACGATCGCTGGGGGGAAGAAGTAAGACAGAAGTCCGGCGTGGAAAAACAGGAAGCCAGAGGCCGACAAGATTAACACCAGATACACGAACAGATACCGGACAGGACGGGACAGACAGGATCGATACCAGACACTGGAGACTGGAGTCAGATATCAGACAGGACGAGACAGACGGGATCGATACAGGATACTGGAGACTGGCGCATGATATCGCACAGGATGAGACTGGCAGAATCGATACCGGAGCCTGTAACAAGCCTAAATGGTATCCTAGATGGTAGGGCGCCCGCTCCGAGACTGGGAGGTCGCTGGTTCAAGCCTCGGCCGAGTCATACTTAAGACTTACAACATTGGTACTCAACGCCTCCCTGCTTGGCCCTCGGCATTAAGGGTTGGAAATGGGGGGTTTGGTCACCTAATGACTATCAACACAGCAAGTTGGGTCTAAAATGGCGGCGCCCTGTTTGGCTGCGGCTGCATCAGCTCGCTACAGTTTAACTGTACGGGTCAGGTGTATCGTTCCGTGTGCATGGTTACAAAGAATGACAATAAAAGTAAATTCTCTTATATTCTTTTCTAAGATATCAGACAGGACGAGACAGACGGGATCGATACCAGAGACTGGAGACTTGATTCAGATATCAAACAGTATGAGAGATAGTGGATCGATACCGGACAGGATACACAAGCAGGATACCAGAGAGAGTCAAAAAACACGTCTTGCGGGCGAAGAGGTTCATTGACGGACTGACAAGGAGTGACTAGGGTACTGGGTATAAATAGGAGGGGAATCAATTAGGCAACAAGCAGCAGCTGGCGCCAAACTAGCGGGCACAGGTGAGAGCAATGAGTAATCATGACATGTATAGTCATAATTGTATGAGTTTACGATTACTTACCATTTCTTTTTATAAATCATTTAAAAAAAAATACTTTTAATTAAGACACCTTATGAGAATCCATATATTTGAATGAAGTATATGTTCTTAATGTATTCACTCGACGTATGACAATCTCTACATTGTTCCAAGTCATGTTTAGTGTGTTGTCAAGAATCGCCTGGAGACTTGATCTTAAACTTGTCACCGGATGAGTTTGGGGGTTGGATTTTAGGAATTTTCCACTATACTCAGGTTCTGTTGTTGTCCTGGCCTGCCTTTTTCTCAATGTTCTCCCCTCTGGTATACAAACCATGGTCCGCCTTGTTGTTGAGAAACTCGTGACATGCACGCAGTTTGTTCCGTACTCGCAGTCCCAGAATATATTCTGTGTTTTTTTTTAAATTATTATTATTTTAAAGAAAACCTCAACAGAACCATGTGGACGAGAAAAATATCTCCTCCTTCAGGGATTATTTAGTGCCCGCAGGCACTACGTTGCTGACCTCTGCCTTCTGCTAGGAAAACAATGATAGAAAAATTCCTCAATTTGCTCAATACAATTTTAAAACTTTGTTTCCCATGATTTGGTGTTCCAAGGTTCAAAGTCAATTTTCAAAGGGAGAAAAAAAACAATTTCACCTTGGTCATCGTCCATTCAAATGGATTTCCTGCAAATCATCACCCAACTACAAAAAACGAATACAACGAAAAACATCCACAGACCTTTTTGAGGAAGCTCATCTCATCGCAAAGTGAGTCCACTGTGGTTTGAGCATCAAGGTATGAGAGTTCCGCTCGACCCGCCGCCTCCTGGGCCGTCATCACGGCTTCCTGGGCATCCTCTCGGCGCTGGGTCTCCTCTTGGCAGCGTTCCCTCACCCTCTGGTGAACCTCCTTCAGGTAGTCCCTCTCTGCCTCCATCTGCATCTTCTCCCGGCCATCCGAAGCCATCTTGGCCCTCAAACGACACGCCTCCCCTTCATAAACCTGCTGTAAGCGGGACGGAAGGCACGATTGCCCTTGAAGCACCTCCAGCTCAGCCTGCAGTGCCCGGTTTTGAGCCTCCAAACGTCGGATCTTCTCGATGTAGAGAGCGAAGCGGTCGTTGAGGTCCACCAGCTGCTCCTTCTCAAGCCGCCGCGAATTAAGCATGTCTCTCTGGGATGAGGAAGAATTTGCTCCAGTGATGCTCTTGTGGGACTCAGATGAGGATGATTCCAAGCGGGAACCCCTGCTGTGGTCCTGAGGCCGACGGTAGAAGATGGAGGAGCTCATGGTGAAAGTTTTCTTTTTATATTTATGGAGGTGAAATAGATGTTTTCAGAAGGAAGTCCCCTTCATGGTGAGCCTGAGCGTTTGTGCACTGCACCAGCTTAGGGGACGCTGCAGAAAACTGACTTTTTTTATATAGAGTACACACAAGCCCTTTAAATACACACACATGATGACGTCACAAACCAGTCAACCAATAGCTGAGTGCTGCAGTGAAGGCAACCAGGTTACTCTCGATTCTCTCACAGCAATTGTGCTAGTGAAAAAAGAGATGATGGAGCAGTCTATGTGAAAACCAGATTATAAAAGGACATTGTGCACTATTTAGCGCCTCCTCTTGGTATGAAGACAGACTTCATTCATTAAAAAAGAAAAGTATTGATTTGAATAATAAGTAAAATTACATGAACTATCATGCAAACATGCATTTCTTTAAATAATCTTAATCCAAGATTTTTTAAAATTTAATATTTGAATACTAAAACACTTAGACACAATAAATGTATCAAAATTGTGTCCAAACTATGGCTTGGGGGCCAACTGCACCCCACTGACCATATTTCGGCGGCTCGCTGAATACTCAGAAAATAATACATGTGCACACATAAATACATATATTTTTTGTGTGCAATTTTTATTCAAATATGTTTAAAATGTACAGATTATTAAAAAAATAAATTATATATAAATAATAAAAACATAAAAAACAATACATTTATAAACTAATAATTAAGATAAAAATATAAAATGAAATGAATCAAATTAAGTAATGAAAACATTTTTACATAATTTAAAACAAGCCCTCTACAAAACTATTTTTGTTATGTTTTAAAACATTAAATAAACTGAGTTAACTATGAGAAATTATTAACTATTATTTAATTTTGTGTTTTTTAATTTTTACACATTTTAACTGATAAATATGTGATCTTGACATTTTTTACATTGGTGATTGAGTTGCCTATAATATTTGATAATTAGTATTTTATACAGATACATATCTGATTCATTATGAGTTACAGTAACTGAGAAAATATATTTTTCCCCCTCTATTTCTATATCCGTGATTAATTATGATTAATTACCAGAAAATACGTTTAATATCAGTTTTAATTTCTTCATAACACTCATAGCTTCATGTGCTAAATACAAACTAAGAAAAATCAATCTTGGAAGGTTTTAAATGTGTTTCCTTTAAAAAAAATGTGCAAACTTAGGTTAAAATATATTTGTGGATCATGACTTGCAGTAATTAACTAATTGATTGTCGAAAAGACAAAGTATACAATTGATTAATTAATTTAAATTTAAATGAATGTGTTTTTTGAAAATGTTCATATACAATTTGATTAATTAATGACACATATATTTAACTTTATATCTGATTATTTTAACTTTATTGTTTGTTAATGCAGCATCCATTGCAGCCTGGTCATCCTGGAAAGGGGATGACCTCATGTGCAGTCCCTTCTCAAGGTTTCTTCGTTTTCCTCATGTTGAGGTTTTTGAGTTTCTCCTAGCCCTCATGTCGGTTTTAGATCAGGGGATGGTGTCATGCTAGTCTGCGGTTTGCAATAATCTGTGGTCTGTGCAGCCCTTTGAGACAACTTGTCTCAAGGGCGTCACAAATAAACATGACTTGACTTGACCAAACAAACCCTGTATTTTAGTGGAAATTCAAAACATAATATATGTATATCAGTAAAAAAACAACACACCAAAAATAAAGTGGTCCTTGCATTATTACATTTTTTGTGTGTGACTCTTAAGGAATAGATGAGTGTATTTATGGAGTACCGATCTAGTTCCCGTTAAAGGAACATTGTGTAGAATCTAGCGCCTCTTGTTTGGTCACTTTGAGTCTTTTTAGTTCTTATTCTTCCTTGCGCTTTGAAGTACTTGTTTTCGGTTGCACGAAACTGTATAGTGACATCTAGTGGTCAATAGTGTACACCGTGTCTCTTTAAATTGTGGCAATAAAGAAAAAGAGAATGTCGTTCAAAAAGTCTGTTTTGAGTTAAGGCATTTCTTCCAATGTTTAAGTGTTTGTTTTTCTTAGAACATATGTTCTATCTGCCATATAAGGTAATCGTGATCATTTGAAGGATATTTTTTTCTAATTGAACTGGAAAAAAATAATTTCAAAATATATATAAAAAATAGTAATGAAAAAATGCCATTATTCTTCTTAGCTTCTTTAGAAAAAAAATCTTAAAATGAGAGGAAATGTCTTCCATCTGCCATATTATGTAACTGTGATCTTTTGAATTATAATTTTCTAATTTAACTTTTTTTAAATTATAATAAAATACCAACAATGAAAAAATGCCCTAATTTCTCATAACTTCTTCAGAAAAAAAGTAAAATACGAGAAAATATATTCTAGCTGCCATATAAGGTAAATAAATGATCATTTCTTTCTAAATTAACTACAAAAACGAAATAAAAATCATCAAAAAACAAACGAAAAAAAGAAAATGGTTGAAAATCTAGATCAATACCATAAAAATTAAATTATTCATCCCGGCATTTGTTTTTCAATCATTTAGTAATTCATTTTTTAGTGTAAATTGCAAATAAATGGAATAAGATATTTCAGATCATTATGTCTCCGTTTCCACTGCCATTCGTTATTTGGCCCTACTATTTTAGTCGCTAGAGAGCGCTATATCACATGTTATTTTTGTGTTTTTGACGGCATTTTGTTTCTCACGAGTGCATTTTTTTCAATTCCAAGTTCATATACAATATTTTTCCCCCGTATTGTAAAAATAAATACAGGACAATGTTTTAAACACCTTATAATGTTGCTCTTTAATACCCTTTTACATAATTTACAGGATTCATTCAAATTTAACAAAACAATATTTTGACTGCATCGTCAGATCTACATTCTGTCGTTTTTACATTCAAACAAATCTAAGTAATAGGTCAAGAATATGCTGCATATGAGTTACATACACGAACAGGTGTTGCTTTGGTAGAAAAGTTGCCACAAAAATAAGAATATAGTGCTGAAAAGGCGTTAGGCTTCTCACCGTCGCAGTGCAGCACATGTATTATGATGTCATTATTAATCTGCAAGAGTGCTTATGTTCCTTCGAATCTCCATTCAGGAGACCAAAATGTGACAGATCGTAAACCTAAGAGGACTTTCAAAGTCCACAAATCGCATGACAAAAGATAATCACACACACACACAAATCAACGGCACTATGCCGTGGTACATATAATATGCTTCTTTTTCATGTCCATATCATGTGCCATCAAGTTTGGTTTGTCTTCTTATCCCGCCTTTACAAATTCACAACAGACTGCACACGATTATTTTGGTGTCCTAAGTCATCGAAACGCGGTAGGCCCAAATGTGAGAATTAGAATCAGATTCGAATTGAACTCAGTTGAACTTTACAACTATTTACTCGGGACACTCATGGTAAATGTATTCCAACTGTATTAGATAAAGTATTTTGTATGACGGTGTAAACCCACTAATCGAATCAGATTAAATTTGTTTCAGCATTGTGAGTTTTGTTATTCCAAACTTAAACTTCAATTTTCTAGCAAGTATACAACCTACTGTTTGCATTTGTCACAAATCTAGATCAAATCCAAAGTGTTCTTTAGATGTTTTGGACTCGGTCTCCTTATTATCATCCAAATTGATACATCAGGTCCACAGGTGAAAATTTGAAACAGATTGGAATTAAACTCAGTTTAATTTTACAAATTCATACTCTGATTGCTTATTGTAAATGTATTAAATGTATTATACGCGTTCTAAGGGATGGGCAGGGCACCCGTATGATGCGGCAGGGGTAAACCAGTGAAAGCTGTCTGTCCCTGCTGTTGAGCAGAAGAGTGTGTTGTGTCACCCTGACCCGGGTGACATGGCCGCTTTCGTGTGTCCCGTTTAATTTGGAGGGACGAAAGCATGACCAACTTGGGTGCCGAGGTGCTTAACTTGTTTGGGTGTTAGGGCATTTGGATTGGCCATGGTCCAAAAAAATTTGTGTGTTTTTTTGCCACTTTGTCCCTTTTTAATTTTCTTTGTTTTTGTATGTGTTTGTCTTGCTGTCGGTCACCCCTCTCAAGGAATAGTAGCAGGGTAGATAGATAGATAGATGGATAGATAAATGTATCACAATTATATTGGATATGTATTTAAGTGTTTTGTTCAGTGGGAACCGATTACTGTATTGGCATAGCGGGTGTTTTTCCCCCTAGGTTACAACCTATGTTTACATTTTTCACAAATCTAGATCAAAGCCATAATTCTCATTAGTACTGTACATCTTTTGTAACACCCTATGTTAATATCATGTTACTTCTTATTCACAAACGAAAATTGATCTCGATTTGACCTGTTTTAAAAATAGAGTCTACATGTGGCAAAAATGATAACACCCTCGTAAAACGATTTCATACATCTTGCAAAGATTTCCAAATAACATTTTTAAATCATTCGTAATTTCCGAAGAGATTTAGATGACACTTTACACCGAAAAACAACAGCAAGAAAATGACAAAGGTGATGTATCTGAGTCAGATCAGGAGGCTTCCCCGGATACAGGTAACCAAGGAAACCATTGTTTTCTGTTTCATGTTGAAAACAAAAAAACAACCTACAAAGGGATGGGCCCCGCCAGGCTGTACTCGCCTAAGACACACCAGAGGAAGTGGTGCCCCTATGACCAGGTGATTAAAGGATCTGATAACATTGAATCTAAACGTGGAAATAGCATCAGATCTGGAATCAATTTAGTTTGAAACTTGAGCGCAAATCACGCTCAAAAAGGACAACACTCAAAATAAATGTTTGTTTGAAGTAATACATGTACATTCTATATTTTGTAAACCTTTTTATCCAGTGTAAATGTGCAATCAGGATCAGACTCGGATTATATGCTGTTTTGGTAAAAAATAGAATGACAAATAGTATTTTTTTTCACAGTGATTGCATTATAAAACCATTATTTAATACAAACAAAGACCTTATAGTGATGTTGAATGGTGGTAATAATATCCCACCCATGAAAATCAAACAATAGGTGCAGTCGCCCGGTAATCTCCCTCATTACTGAAAGAGTTTGAGCCTTTTCCCGGGCACTCTGCATCCTTTGCCCTGCAGCGTCACCCTGTGCCCGGCGGGCGGCTCCCTCTCCCGGGCAGAAAGCGGGCAGTACTTGATGGTGTGCGCGTTGTCCCCGTTGGCGCTGCACAGCGGGCACGTGTACGCCCGCAAAATGGGGCACAACACCCGGCCGTCCGCCGTCTTTAAAATGTGCGTGCCGTAAACCTCCTCCGGGGCGCCGTTGTTCCGGCAGAACACGCATACCCGCACCTCGGGTTTGCTTCGCGGGGGTTGCTTGCGTCCGCGCTCCGGTGCCTCCGGACGCACCGAGGGGCCCCTCCTCACTGCGCAGCCGCCCACCTCGTCTCGTGCGCGGAGAAGCGAGATGTGCGAGTCGTCCAAGCCTAGCGTGGCTTTGAGGGACTCCGTGATGGAGTTGGGGCCACTGCACGCCGGGATCCGGGTCGGCGGGGCCACAAGGGTGGTCAAGCCCAGGTAGTCGTTCCAGAAATTGAAAGTGTAGTCGCATGGAGGGAAATAGTTGCGCTCCAAAAAATCCATCATGCGATTTGGAGTGTCTGCATGGAATTGCAGGGAGGTTCTCCTCTTCTCTGTCTTGTATTTTTATGTTTTATGTTTCTCCTCTTTACTTAGGATTCTTTGCGTCCTTCTGCCTGTAGTATTTGAGAGTGCAACTGTGCAAGACAAACACCCAGGCGTCATTAGTAAGGAAGGGGGCGTGGCAGAGTAAGCAGGGGTGTGACTAACAATAACAGTTTTCGATTGGACCCCTCGATTGTGCGTTTGCAGTATTGTTTTGTTTTTCTATCTATTGAGGATAGTTTGTCACTGGGTTTTGCGTTGATTTTATTGTGTTTGGTGTCTTTGTACCTTGTGAATATTTTTGCCCATTTATCCTGATGTTATTTTTATCTAATTTTCACTTTTAAGTCTTTATTACGTGTTTATATTGTTTATCCTAGAATTCCATGTGTAATATCGTTGCAAACAATGTTTATTTTGTTATGTTATTTTTGTTTAATGTTGTTTTATTTTTTTTTATTTTTTTTTTAATGAGATACTACTAAGCTCATTTGTAAGACTTATTTTTAAAGCTCACAAAATCAAAAAATGACTCTTATTTGTCCAAACTACTGCTCAGGAACCATATGTTATGACAAAGTCTTCCGTTCCGTTCCGTTCACAGCATAAAAAGTAATGATAGCATGATTTCTTCGCTATTAGCTCTTTGTTAATTCTGTCATTCATAACTTTTAATGAAAAATATTTAACACAGTTTAGTATTTTGCATGTGGATTTTTGCCCCCTCTTAAACACATTTCAATTATTTTTAGGTGTAACTAAAAGCGTTCGGATTCTGTTCATGAAATTCTTTCAAAAACAAACAATGGGACACTTCCATGCTTTTCTATTGCTTTCATAAATGCTTGTGACACCAGGTAAATCCCTATAGAGACATGAGTTGCCCGTGGACTTGTTCTAAGTTCAACCCTATAATATATATGTTAAAAAAGTCAGTGCCCTTATGCATGGCAGGTGTGGTTGACTGAGTCTATTTTATCTTAATTCTAATCATTGCAATATGGTATTAATACAATAATAACATAGAAATAAAATATTAACTTTTTTTTTTTTTAAATGTATCGATTCTGGTACCCCTTTGTGCTAATCAGTAACAAAAAAGTAGCTTTCAGCTTCAGAAAAGGTCTGGGATCCTTGGTGTACAGTATTAATGGTTTGATTATACGCAACAAGACAGTTTTGATCTTGAGATTTGGATGCAACCGGAACGGTTCCGGATCCAAATCTGACAAAATCCCCCACATTCAAGTGAAGTCAAGTTTATTTGTATAGCCCTTAATCACAGAGTCTCAAAGGGCTGCACAGACCACAGATTATTGCAGACCACAGACTATTATGACACCATCCCCTGATCTAAAACCTACATGAGGGCAAGGACAAACTCAAAACCTCAACATGAGGAGCAATGACAAGCAAATTAGATTAAGTCTGTTGCCTTAACTACCACCAATGACAACAAAGGAAAAATACGACTTATCAGTTATATCGATAAGCATCTTGAGTACAGAGCCCCTATTTGAGGCTGGAGGTGAATTTTTACAGTGAATGAACCTGAAGTGATCACTCCTCTTATTCTTCCCCTTTGCACCTGCTTTGCCCCCCCCCCCCTCCACCTCACCCTTTCCACCCCATTGTTTCCTCCTTTCCACAGCAGGCCCCTTGCATTAATATGCATCAAAGCCGTGTGTGTGCCCATGTCATTAGCCGGTAAAGTAGTCAGTCACATGACTTGATCTTGATCACTTGACTGAGAACACAATGACCGGGGTACTGGTACGCTTCATTTGCATGCACTCAATGATGCACTGACTTATTGCTCACTGTGTGTGTCGGGGAGGAAGGAGGCGGGGTTCATGTAATTAAGCTTTTGGGAGAGAACACAACCAGCCTGTTTTAGAGGGGTAATTTCCTGTTAACGCTAGCAACAACAAAAAGAGCTCCAATATTCAACCATGCATGGAAAAATAATGAAAATGCTGGACTTTCTAAATAGTTACCGTACATACATACACAATTGGTGGTTGGGGAGAAAAGTGGTGGTCTAAAGCATTAAACAGTAGTGTTAGTGAGTATGTATTTATGAGCAAGTATCTTGGGTAATGGACAACCTATATGCATAATATTTGTTCTTATCAGATGTTTTTACAGATTATTATATTTCTTAATGCATTAAAAAAGCTCAATTTTGAAGAAAGATTTAGAATTGTGATTTTTGTATTGACATAAACATGGAAAATAAAAACATTTGTCTCCTAAGTACTTTTCAAAACAAAACTGTTCCTGTAACGAACCTTAAAGGGACACAGTGTACTATTTGACCACCAGATGTCGCTGTCCTGTGTACTGCAATCGGAAATGAGTGCTACAAAGCACAAAGAGGTACAGGGACGCAAAGTGACCAAACAGCACTTTAGTTCTTCTAATTCTTTTTTACCCAGCTTTCACAATGTTTTGGTTTGGGGCCGTAGCAGCCATGTAACCAACAAGTATGTCAGCTCCCTCTTGGTGAGCCTCATGTTATCTAAAATAATACATTTTTATATGATAGTTCATGTATTTTTTCTTATTATTCAAATCGATATTTTTTTACCATTATAAGGTGCTAAATAATACACAATGTCCCCTTAATGCAAATGAATAATTCATTTGAGAAACAGAAACATGGAAGAATGCAAGGACCTCATTTATTGATTTATTTAAACTGTATTATTTTTTCATGTATTTTAATTTCCATGAAAATACGGGATTGTTTTGTTATGTTTTAAAACAAATAACATTCTAAAAAGATTGTTTGTGTCACGGTTGCCATGGCGCCCAATTGGCCCCGCTCGTGTGGCGTCAGCTGTGGCTCGTTGACAGATTGGCATCCCGTCTAGTTAAGCTCAGTGCTCTCACTCTTCCTTTGTCAGTCCGTCAACGAACCTCTGCCCCGCAAGACGTGGGTTTTGACTCGGTCCTGTTTCCTGTTGGTATTTCCTGTCCGGTATTGTTCCCGTTTTTTTTTTCCTGTTCAATATCATTTTCCAGTTTCGTTCCAGTCTAGTTTGTCCTGTTTATTTTCGATATCCTGTTTTGATATCAATCCTGTCTCTCCCGTCCTGTCCGGTATCGACCCCATCTGTCCGATATCTTTTCGGGCAATTGGTATCGATCTCGTCGCCTTCTGGATTCCTATCATTCCATGCCAGACTGCTGCCTAACGTGCATGACTCCCCATTTCCCGTAACATAAAAGACTTGTGTGTAAAATGTCACGCATTTGGGTCCTGATCCAGTTCCAGTTCATGACAGTTTAGAACTAGATATTATTTTCATTACTTCATTTTATTTGATTTTACTGTCGTCACCTTTTTGAAGCTTTGAGCTTTTATTTTTCAATATCTGTTAGTTTATTAATTTAGTTATTTGTTTTATCTATTTTATATGTTTTTAGAATCATTTTTATTTACATTAATGTGGTGACTTTCAAAATTGCAACGATTAAGTTCAATAAATGGATAAAGCTATGCTTTTTTTGTAAATAGTTAATGGAAACTATTTTGTTTATTTGTTAATTTTTTGGTTTTTGTTTTTCTATTAAATCTATTTTTTATCCTTTATATTTATATTAATGCGGTCACTTTCAAAACTGCAGAAAAAAAGGAATCCCCGAACCCTCCAAGACTTTCAATTCGTATGAGCATATACTATTTTCGAAGTATGCACCGGGCTGCTGAAAAATGGTTAGCAAGCCGCAGATGGTTCCTGAGCAGTAGTTTGGACAAATGAGAGTAATTTTTTTTGATTATGTGAGCTTTAAAAATAAGTCCAACAAATGAGCTTAGTAGTATCTCATTTAAAAAAAACGAAAACATTAAACAACATTAAATAAAAATAACAGAAAATTCTCAAGCTGTACGTGTTTGTGAGTTGCACATGGCAGCTAAACACGAAATGTCCCCCAATCCCTCCACCACACCCACCCTAATCTTATCAACTGCATAATGTGTCGTCTTCCCATGGCCCTCCCGAAAGGGGATTGGTGGGGAGCCAGTTGAAGGTAGGGGGCTGCCAGGGGCTGAGCCCTAACCTCTGACCACCCCCCAATGTACCCCCCTCCCCCAATCCCCCCTCCAGCCTGGGGGGGAATCTCCAAGTGCGTCTCTTAACGGTTGCTCCATCTGCACATCTCGAAGTGGCCCCCGTGACCGGGCCCCAGACGGGTGTCAGAGTCACCAGCAACAAGCCAAGGTCAACGGGGAATTACAAAGGGCGGGGGGCGTTTGAGGCGCATCAAATGCTTTGTCACCATCTCTCACAACGCTGATTTGCTATTACTTAACCTTGGTTCCATAAGCCCTCCTCCCTTTTTATCTTTTTAAACACATGCATCCTCCTGATGAGGCACGGAGAAATGAGAGAATCAATTTCGAGAGGGGCCCTAAAAAACAGACTGGATGCTGGAATATTAATAACATGAAGGTCTAGTAGGTCGCACGAGGGAATTGGATTTTCTAATTTGTAGCTCATATTTGGAAGAAAAATCTAATTTCTCAGAACGTTATTCCCTGAAAGGTCATCCCCTCCCAAATAACAGCCCCTTATTCCACAACAATCAACTTTCTGTTTTGGAAATTAAAGGTGGTGTGCGTCCCTTTAGACGTCCTTAAAAAGTTGAAAGTAGAACATTTTGTCTGTTAAGTATGTGTTTACAATTCTCAACTAAGTTCAAATAGCCTTTATATGTCAGGACCAGAACGGAGACAGGACCCACTTGCGTTGCGTTTCTCACAAATTTTTATTGGAAGGAAGATAAAGGGCTGCGCCCACGATCCGGTGTACGCTGGACGCGAGTCGCTCTGGTACTCGGATTGTGCTCTGAACGCGGAAGTGGATCTTCCGTGGCGAGCGATGGCGGTGTCAGGGACGGAAAACGCGAGTCGGTAGCTGGGACAGGAGAGCAAAAACGTGCTCGGAGTCGGAAGCGAGTCTGAAGCCAGAAAAAGAGAGAAGACGTAGTCGAGGACAAAAAGAGGTCGGGAGCCGGGATGGGAGATCAGACATGGTCAGGATCAAAAACGGGTCAAAGCTGGGGACAGACTGGAGCAAAAAACGGGACAGGTAGGAGTCAGGATCGAAAAATGCTTGCCTAATGTTCACTGAGGTTCGCAGACAGACAGACAAAAGGGGACGGACAGGACTGGGTTCAAATACTGATTGGGAGCCAATCAGAACCCGCGGCAGTTGGCGCTAAAAGAGCGGGCTGAGTCACATTAGTAATCATGACATAATTGTTTTCCCTCTGCAACTATAATAATAATAATAATTTCCTTGTATTGTCATTCTGTGTAACAATGTACACAGAACGAAATGTCGATTGCACCTTGACCCGTTGTAGCGAGCCGATGCAGCCGCAGCCAACAGAGGGTGCCGCCGACCACTTTTTAAGTCTTAGGAATGACTCGAACTATCTGCTCTCATCTAAATTTAAGCACTGTTGTTTCAGGACACCCAACACATTCGGAACCAGGAAAGGGTGGTGATACTGACAAACAATTTCATGCTTGTCCCCGGGGTTTTTTGTTAGTGTAACCTGAAAATGGTAAAAGTAATAAAAGGCCGGTTTCAAATACAATCCAACACCAACCCAAACCCGCCAAAAGATGAAATGAGAAGAATTAGTACTTAACAAATGAGCTGATTGAGGCTGCAGTTGTGATTTTGAGCCAGGAGATGGCGCCAGAGCGAAGGAAAGTTTTCATTTCCGGACAGAACTTTTAATTAGGGCGGTCAAATAAAAATGATATTAATAAAGTCATTTTTCTTCATCGTGCAATTACTTAAATGCAACAGAAACAAGGAAACACAGGCAAAACAAGATTTTCACGATAAAAATAATGCAAATTGCCCGTGTTTTCATTGAGATGAACCTGAAGTTAATTGAGAGGAACGGCTTTTCTTCCTTATCGTGCTGGAATTGAGCAATTTGGGTGAAGTTTTCAGAACAGTACGTAACAAAAGCTCTAAAGTCAGAAGTGCAGAGACCCAATTACAGCGGATAATGACGAAAATGAAACCTGAATAAGAGATGCAATGGAAAATCCCACTTCACTACGGTTCCTTTATCTAAACTAGTTTTGGCAAGTTCAAGGATGTATTGTAACTACAAAATCAAAACACCACTGAAACAAAATGGAAACAGAATAACATGTTAATAATTGGATCTATCAATGACTTAAATAATTACACTTTAATGAATTATCTCGCAGTGGTTAGCGCGTGTGCGGCACAATTCAGAAGTCATGAGATCGAACCTCCTGTGTGGAGTTTGCATGTTCTCCCAGTGCTTGCGTGGGTTTCCTCCCACATTCCAAAAACATGCATGTTAGGTTAATTAGCCGGTCCAAATTGTCCCTGAGTGTGAATGAGCGAGCGAATTGTCTGTCCCTGTGTGCCCTGCGACTGGCTGGCAACCAGTTCAGGGTGTACCCTGCCCACTTCCTGAGGATGGCTGGGATCGGCTCTAGCACCCATGCGACCCTACTGAGGATAAGCGGTGCAGATGATGGATGGATGGATGGAGGTATTATCACAAAGTCACAGTTTTAATTACAGAATATACCTGGCACATGTGAGGTATAGAACATTGGCTTTACAATCAGAAGTTCACTTTATTTTAAAGGCTGACACTCACTTTCATACTAGGAGGGTAATGATGAAAACAAAACCTAAATTAGACGTTCAGAGCCTTCTAATTTAAAAACCGCGGAAACATTGTGGATTCTGAATAACAACTGAATAAATTGATATATCAAGAAGTCAAATAATTATACTCAGATAAATGAATAATCATGAAGTGTATTAAAATAAAATAAGTGAAAGAGTAACAGTATAAACAATAGAAAAGATAAAAAGGTTATGAACTAAAAACATACAAAAATGACTGTGTATACAGTGACATATTTGAATATTGCAACTTAACTATAAAATCTGTACTCACGATAAGCAATTTTAATCACTCAAACCCGCTACAATTAATTGAAGAGTCTGTCAACTTACAGTATCAAATCGGTTGAAGTTTAAATAAATACGTTTTTTTTGTCAGCTTCATCATATGTTGCCGGGCAGAGAAGGCACAGAAAAGGTTCGAGAACGTTTTGGAGTTAGAAATTGAGGCGGTGCGGGATTAAAGTAGCGGAAGTCCCCCCAGAGACCCGCGGGGGTCCGCCGCAGCCACCTTTGTTGGGTTAACTAACGGCACGTCCCACAAAAGAGCAAATCCGTTTTTAATGACGGCTTTGGAAAAATTCTACCGTCGTACACAATGCTTTGAGGGGCCGCCATTGTCTCGCCCACCGCGCACCCGCTTTCAAGGCAAACAACCAGGCGAGAGCAATACGGGTGATTTAAGACAGCTTTGGGACGTTTAAGACTGTTACCAACCGATACACGCGATGTTGTCGTTGTATTTAAGTGCATTTTAGACGAGAAAACGTAGGTTGATTTAAGAAAGAAAAGCACTGAGTGACTGTGGCATGCACAGAAAGACACTAGGTGGTGCTTCATCTCAAAAATTGCTATTTCTTCATGGTTGTTTTTCTTTGCTCAATTCACAGTTTGATGAGTTCAGGAAAGACCAATACTTGGAAGTGTTGGACTACAGTACTATAACAAGTGTCTGGGAGTTACCGAGTACATGTAACAACATAATTAAAAAGTAATTGTATTCCGTTACGGTTACATTAAAAAATAAATTAAAATTAGGATTACTTTGCAGGGTTACACTTTAAAACTATATTTAAACATACATATTTGTCACGATTGCCCATTGGCCTTTCCTTGGGCCCGCTCGTTTGCTGCCAGCTGTTGCTTGTTGCCTGATTGGCTCCCCTGCTATTTGAACTCAGTGCTCTCATTCACTTCTGGTCAGTCCGTCAACGAACCTCTGCACTTGCAAGACTTGCATTTTGACTGTCCGGTATCCTGCTCGTGTATCCAGTATCTGGTATCGATCGCGTCTGTCCGGTCCTGTCCGGTATCTTGCTCCAGTATCCAGTATCGATCCTGTCTTTCCCATTCTGTCCGGTATCTTGCTCGTGTATCCAGTATCCGGTAT
Source organism: Urocampus carinirostris (assembly GCF_059441175.1). NCBI lineage: Eukaryota > Metazoa > Chordata > Actinopteri > Syngnathiformes > Syngnathidae > Urocampus > Urocampus carinirostris. Next base: position 26,109,398 of record NC_142363.1, on the reverse strand, counting down.
CGATCCCGTCTGTCCTGTCCTTTCCGGTATCCGTATCGATCCCGTCTGTCCCGTCCTGTCTGGTACCTTGCTCCAGTATCCAGTATCCGGTATCGATCCCGACTGTCCCGTCCTGTCCAATATCTTGCTCGTGTATCTGGTATCGATCCCATCTGTCCTGTCCGGTATCCTGCTTGCCTATCCAGTATCCGGTATCGATCCCGTCTGCCCTGCCCTGTTCGGTATCTTGCTCCAGTATCCGGCATCGATCCCGTCCTGTCCGGTATCTTGCTCGTGTATCCAGTATCCGGTATCGATCCAGTCTGTCCCGTCCTGTTCGGTATCTTGCTGTTGTATCCAGTATCCGGTATCGATCCCGGCTGTCCCGTCCTGTTCAGTATCTTGCTGTTGTATCCAGTATCCGGTATCGATCCCGGCTGTCTCGTCCTGTCCAGTGTCTTGCTCATGTATCCAGTAGCAAGATACCGAACAAGACGGGACAGACTGGATCGATACCAAATTCTGGAGCAAGATACCGGACAGAGTCAAAATACACGTCTTGCAATTGCAGAGGTTCGTTGACGGAGTGACCAGGAGTGAATGGGAGCACTGAGTTTAAATAGGAGGGTTATAGTATAAAAGGAATATTGAAGCAAACATCCCTCGTTATTCTGGAAGAAGTATTTTTTGAGGAAAATCCCAAATAATGAAAAGTAATCCGTCCGTCAGGTTATACTTTGGATTAGTGGTGCGTCCAAAGCCCATACCTACAATAGCAAGGGTCTGGTTTACTGTGGCCTAAACGTTACTCTTTTTCTGTATAGTTTCAGATTATAATCCAATTTAAAAGATACAGATCCCATCCCAATTGGTTTTAATATTAACTGATTGCAAATTTGATGTGCCCACGCATTAACAAAAGAATAAATAGTGGATTTTAATATCGTTTCAGACGAGTGGCAGCACATGGGCCCCCCCTTAATGGGGGCCCAGCCCGGCGGCTCCTGTTACTAGTCCCAAATCGCATTCTGAGTGCACATGAAAGGGGCACGGATGGAAATTGATCACAAAAGAACCTTCAAGTTCTGCCAGGCTGTGTTAGTCACATCATTCCACTGCTGTAATTCAAATGTAGGGAAAAAAGTCAGAAACAATTAACGAAGCAAAGTTGAACAACGTGAAGGGACGCAAGATGTTAAAAACAAAACCGGGGAGCCAGATTCCGAGAAAGGTTCAGAAACGAGTTTGGGATACTTGTTCATGTGGACCGTCGGGCTTAAAAGAATGCGGGGCTCCATCTGGAGTGCTATCTTCTTTCAGCTGGCCTGGGAACATACCAGGCCAATTTGCTCCTGGGATTCCGAAAAAAAAAAAGCCCGGTGGAGCAACGGGATTAATATTTGATCTGCTGCTTTTTGTGAAATCACATGCATTTAAAGGCGTTAGAGCAAAAACAGCACAAAGATTGAGCTTTGTCGTTTGAGGTGTCCTTAAAAGATTGAAATTAGAAGATTATCTCCATTGAGGATGTGTTAAAAATGTCACACTGAATTCAAAGAGTCCTTCTGCCTTATTTTCCACTGCGCCTATCTGCTTTTCTCTTTCGAGGTCAGAACACTTTAGGTACTAGGAGTTGGGGGTGGGGGAATTGCTGTCTTGCTTGTCCCCGCGGGATTCGTTTTTGTTCTTATATGTTAGTGTACCATGAAAATGGTGAAAGTAAGAAGCAACCTGCTTCAAGTAGTGTCCAAATGCCAACCCAAACCCCCCAAAAGTTGAAAAAAGAACAGTTTATTTGAATGCATCTCGAAAATGCATGTGCTTGCATGTGCATCATGACCGAGCAGAGGGAGGCTGCAATGATGACATGAACCAGGAGATGGCGGCAACGAGTAAATAAATTCCAAATTCCATACATCTCCTTTAACGAATCAAAATTATGCGCCTTACTTCTTTAAGTTTTTTCAAATTACAAAAAAATATTAGACCTGTTTAAACCCCTTATTGTAAAAAAAGAGAATGAAATGATGTGAATATACGTCTTTGGCGCTATAAATTTAATGTTCTGTACTTGTTGTTGTGTCATGTTCTATTTATGCTTTCAGTGAAATTTAGTTATTTGAGGTCTAAAAGATATGATTTTACAAAGATTATTTATATATATATATATATATATATATATATATATATATATATATATATATATATATATATATAGGCTTCTCTGTCACTATTTGAACCCTGTCCTGTCAATCCCCTGTTGTCATTCCGTCTGCGAACCTCAGTGTTTACTAAGCAAGCCTTTTTCGACCCTGACTCCCACCTGTCCCGTTTTGCTCTCGTCTGTCTCCGCCTACGACCGGTTTTTGATCATGACCACGTCTTCTCTTCCGTCCCGGCTTACGACCTCTTTTTGTCCCCGACTACATCTACTCTCCCGTTCTGGCTTACGACTCGTTTCCGACCCCGACCAGGCCTTGCTCTCCCAGTCCCGGCTACCGACCCGTTTTTCCATCCCTGAAACCGCCATCGCTCGCTACGGAAGATCCACTTCCGTGTTCGGATCATCAGCCATTCCTCTTTCCTTCAATAAAACTTGTGAGAAACGTAACGCAATTGGGTCCTGTTTCCGTTCTGGTCCTGACAAATATATATATACAGTCTTCCTATTTTAAAGGTGGTGTCAGTAACTTAGAATATTCTTTCTTGATTTGATGATCATTGGTCATCGCAACCCGGTTATTGTGGGTCTGTGTCATCTTTCATGTTTTGTTTCATAAGAGTTAGTTAGTTGTCCAACATATTCTGCGTTCTCTTTCTTTCGTGTCATTGTTCAGTTACAACTAGTTAGTGTGCCCACATTATTTTTTTACGGTTTTTGTTGTCATTGCAATCTCATGATTGCCTTGTCCACATGTGGCAATGTTTCTTATGGTGTCTTACTTTCATGTTTTATTCTGAGCTGGTTGGTGTCGGATCTATCCCCACATAAGTATATTCTCTGTTTCTTACTTCTTTTGTGTTCTGTCCAGTCAGAACCATTTCTATTCTACTCTATTCCTCTTTAATGGTTCTTGAAATGGAAACCGAGATGCTCCAAACAAGGACGGTATTTATTAATAAAAATAGGACCAAAGTACCAAACAAACAAGTGGGTGCAAAGCGACCAACAAAGTGCCCAAACAAGAAACCACAGAAAAAAACAAGCCGGAACTGGAAAATGCAAGGAGTAAAGTAACAAAGAAGCCAGAAACAAACCTGGGATCATGGTAGTGGAAATGAAAATGACAATAGCCCGGCATGGGCACAGATCTATTCCATCACCACACACCTGTGCCCAGTCCCAAACAGTGTTGAACACCCAGACATCTTATTTTCTATTGTTTTTTTTGTTGTTGATTTAGATGTTTGAACATCATGTTCCTGCATTATTCAGTTTTTTATGGTCTTGTTGTTCCGTCCAGGAGTGGGAATGTTCCTTGTGTGTTTTTATTTTCTTGATTTGTTCTGCTACAGCTGGTTGGTGCTGGAACATTAGTAGTTATATCCGCGCATGAGTATATTCCCTGCGTCCTCTTTCTTTTATGATTTGTGCCGTTAGATCCATTTAGTATTCCGCGATATCCTGTTCCTACTTTTTATTTTTGTTCATGTTTTGTTGAATTGGATCTAGTTTATGTTTGAACATTATGTTTCTGTATTGCAACGTATTTCCCGTGGGAATTTTCTCATGTCATTTTACTTTCATGTTTTGTTCTGTTAGAGCTGGTTGGCGTTGGATCATTACGTAGTTGTTCTATCTACCCGTGAGCATGTTGCCTGCGTCCTCCACCTTTTTTGTTTTGTTCAGTTAGAACCAGATGGTATTCCATCCTATATGGCGTTTTTACTTTCCTAATTTGTTCATTTGGATCAAGTTAGTGTAGGTGTCACGGTTGCCATGGCGCCCAATTGGCCCCGTCTGTGTGGCGCCAGCTGCAGCTTGTTGACAGATTGGCTCCCTGTCAGTATTTAAACTCTGTCCTGTCAGTCCCCTTTTGTCGGTCCAAAAAGTGGTCGGCGGCGCCCTCTGTTGGCTGCGGCTGCATCGGCTCGCTACAACGGGTCAGGTGCAATCGACATTTCGTTCTGTGTACATTGTTACACAGAATGACAATACAAGGAAATTATTATTATTATTATTATTATCTACGGATTTCTGTTTTTACACGGCAAGCCCTTTTTCACCTTTCCTGTTTTTTGCTCCTGTTTGTCTCCGGCTACGATCTGTTTTGATCTCGACCACGTCTGCTCTCCCGTCCAGAATTACGACCTGCTTTGATCTCGACCACTTCAGCTCTCCCGTCCCAAATAATGATCCGTTTCTGATCTCGACCACGTCTACTTTCTTCTCCTGGCTTTCGACTTGTTTCCGATCCCGACCGCGTTTTTGCTGTTCTATCCCGGCTACCGACCCATTTTTTTCCGTTCCCGACACCGCCATCGCTCTCCACGGAAGTCCCACTTCCGCGTTTAGAGCAACCTGCTTCCTGCGTCCAGCAATCCCCAGACCGTGGGCGCAACCCTTTCCCTTTCTTCTACTAAAACTTGTGAGAAACGTTACGCGAGTGGGTCCTGTTTCCGTCACAGTAGGAGGGATGCGTTGCTTTGATGTCTTAACTTGTAAAGATATTCGTCAGCTTTGTGGTTGTGTTTCCTTTTCTGTAGAAAAATCATTTTCTAAAATCCGTCCACGCAGTAACAAGTAAGGCTGCTTTTGGGTAATTTTTCGTTCACAAAAATAATCAGTCAATTCATACAAAAGCTTTTCTTTTTTTTTTTTACTTTTTCGCAAACGTTTTTCGCTGACTGCGGTCATTTGCGACGTTTGCAAGGCAAAAAACGTGACTCGCAGTCTTGTTCTTTGCAAACAAAGCACAGAGCAGATGGTGGTCAAAGATTGTACCGATGATTGAATAAATTCATCCAATGTGTTGTAATGGAAAAGCAAAAGGCTTGCAATTGGCCAGGTCCCCGGTCACACTCGTTGCCCACAAACTGACGAGATAGACTCGTTCTCGTTTCCCAAGGTCACCTCTTTGACTCCTACTTGATTTTTGCATCTTCTTTCAAATTCATGCATTGTTGAATCGTGAATACAAACACGATCCATTTTTTTCTTTCCGTTTCCGTCCCTTGGCAAGCATTCCCGATTCTTTCGTATGCTAAGATGTGTGTTGCCCTGGCGACCGTCTATGTCTCATCGAAATATTTCCCGACTTATTATCTATGGTAATGAAATGCCGCACACACGCAAAGGCCATTATCTGGCTTCATCAAACACTTTATTGTCTATGATTGGATGTTAGGGGCTATATTTTCCTTTCAGCCTGGGCTTTCATTTTATGAGCTTTGTGTGCAAAATCACACACACGCACACTCACTCAAAGAGAGTTTACGTTTTTTGAGTGTAGAGGTTTTCAAATATGAATAGGTTGTACTTTTCCCAAGGAACACTTATATTATATATTTTGCACTTAAGGGGGAAGTGTTTATTTTTCGACCTCTAGAGTGGGGAAAAGCAGAAGGAAGAATACAAACTCAAAAAGAAGAATACGAGCTATGCAGACTCAAAGCGACCAAACAGCACAATTTTTCTTGTACTTCTTATTTTCTAAAAAAAAAATACTTTTAAGGCAGCTCCCTCTAGGTCAGGCTCAATTTATGTAAAATTAATGCCTTAGAGTATTTAAAAAAAAATGCTCGTATGAAAGTTCACGTATTTTTGCTTTTTATTTAAACCGTTATGGTTTTTCTTTTTAATCAATGAAGTTTTTTCTACCACTAGGAGGCGCTAAATAATCCACATTGTCTCTTCAAGTATTGACTTCATAAAAATCAACAAATCGTTGCCAAGAGAAAAAAAAGGAAATATATATTCTTGCAAACACATTACCTCATACAGATGTAAAATTGTATTCATGCCTATGCTCACTTTGCACAATGTTGACTATTTTTGCACTTAACGCATATTGCACTAATACGATCCCAAAACTGTATGTAACATCCTACATGCCCACATTTCTTGTGTAAATATTGTGTAAATTATAACCTTATCTTCTTTGTTCCTTTATCTTCTTTGTTTTCTTTTATCCTCACTGTTAAATGTGAAACTGGAGTGCCACGCCCAATTTCGTTGACACGATATGTTCAACCCATTTTGTAACAATGACAATAAAGGTATATTATATTATATTTTATTCCATTTTGGCAAAATGGTGTGGACATAATACAGACTATGGTGGCAAAAAACTGCTGTTCGATTCATTTTTCAATCATTTTAAATGATGTCAATCAGATTTTGTGCAAAATAAAACCTGTAAAAACCACTAAATATTTGTTTATTTTCCATATATTTTTCCTCAAAAAATCGAAAATCATTATGATCCAAAAAAAATAGTTGCTAGCATGGGGTTAAATAATGTGCCTTCAAAAATAATCTCAGATTCATGAACACATTAAAAAGTGAATATAATAAAATATAATAACACTAATGACACATTTATTTAATTTTATATCGAATTATTTTAATTGTAATACTTTTAATCCAACATCCATTGCAGCCTTTTTCATTTTCCTCATGTTGAGTTTTTTTAGTTTTTCCTCGCCCTCATGTAGGTTTTAGATCAGGGGATGGTGTTATCATAGTCTGTGGTTTGCAATAATCTGTGCTCTGTGCAGCCCTTTGAGACTCCTTGTAATTAAGGGTGTCACTATTAAACAGGACTTGACTTCACTTGCACAACGCAGGTTTTTTTCTGTTTTGATATCAGGCACCTGCAAAGGAAATTGCATATTATGCCTGTTTGTTATTTTTAGTGTAATTGCACAGCACACAGCTGTTTGGAGTTTTGACTACTATGAACTATTGTAACGGGTGTAATAATAACTTTTATTTTATTGAAATTCCTGCTAAAATATGTGTATAGTTTTTGGTAAATGTCCTGCAATGCTGAGTCCAACAGTGCCATCTGCTGGTATGGGGTGGGGTTTGGTTTTGGCTTCTAACATGTGACCAGGAGGCGGGGTTTTGTCAGTTTAACCAGAGTACTACAAAGGTAAGACATATCTTTTGGTGCTCCACAAAATAAGTTAATTTTAAACATTATAACCCCAGCTGACAAATCTCTCACCATGCATAGTAATGTGATTGATATTGTCAAGCTGTTTTGATTTATTTTCGTTTTGTTTCTGTTTTACTAAATATTAATTCCCCTTGTAGAGATCAAAGAGATCAAACCCAGCAGAAAAAGCTAATGTTGTGACTCATCCATTTGCAGGTAAATTGTACCCATTTTTATACTCATTATTGTTTTTATTCCTATTTTTTCATATACAAAAAAAAAAGGATGATGTTGGTTAAAATTCAGAGTAAAGAAAAACATGTTGAATTCATTGTAAACGTTAAAAATCCACTATACGATCTCTTGTTAAAAGTATCTTGTTAAAATGCAAAGATTTATAAATGTATTGTGATATTCTAAAATGTATTTTCTGTAAAGTGAAAAGACAGCTCTTTGATATGCTTTGTTGTCAGTTTAACCAGAGTACTACAAAGAGATCAAAGAGATCAAACCCAGCAGAAAAAGCTAATGTTGTGACTCATCCATTTGCAGAAACTGTAATAATAAAAACCTCATCATCCAGTCCAGCGTGAATGTGGATCTTTGGTGGGACACGTACAACGCGGTTACATTGGTGCCGTGACCCGTGACTTCTATCAAGCTCTCCGAACCGAGGACTGTCCTACCTGCCACATCATTTCATAAAGCCATCAGCTCACAGTATTTAAAACTGCTATACAGTGACGTGTTACGCAGGCGATTTTGACTTATTTACATCTTTGAAACATGTTTACTCAGAGCACAAGTGACGTTTCTGAGGGTGTAGCTGATCAGATGACAAATATTATTCAGGAGATAGGACATAAATTGGCTGATAGCATATTCACAAATATACAGTCACGTAATATAGTAGCACCTAACGCTGCTGCCACACAAGATGAAGCAAACAGATTGAGTCAGGTGGTAACGCAGAGAAAGGTTAAGGAACCGCCGTCATTTATTGGGGATGGCTCAGACTCAATAACAATACATGAGTGGGAAGATCTAATGAGGACATTTATAAAAAGGAGTGATGTGAGACTTGAAGAGCAAGCAGAGGAAATCCTTATACATTTGAGAGGAAAAGCTAAAGATGTAGTTAGGTTTAGCATTAGAAACAGTAATATAGACGTCTATACCCGCCCTGACATGATTTATAGTCTTCTCAGGAAATACTTTAGCTGTACCAAGTACTCTGCTGTCCCTTTAGCTGACTTTTATTCAACTTTGCCCAAAGACCAGGAAGACCCCTATGACTACTGGCTGAGACTAAACAGAGCAGCTGACCTTGCCTCTGAGTGCTTGAGTGAGCAGGGCAAAACATTTGACAACCCTGAAATAGAGGTTACTCGCATGTTTATTCGGAACTGCCCATGCAAGGAACTGGCACTCACTTACAGATCAAAAACCATCGAAAAGTGGTCAGCATGTGAGGTACTAGAGGTGCTGAATGAATACCACGCTGAGAAGAGCTACAAAGCAGATTCCCTACAACAACCTGCGAATAGAGCGGAAATTGCCGTACACAAAGCTGAGGTGAACCATGGTCCAACCCTCGTGCACGAGCCACCTCAGACTTCGAGCCCACAGTATGTCTCTCTAACGGACGTTATTAGTATGTTGGAGAAAGTTCTGATACGTGTTACTTCGAACCAGTTTCAAGAGAGAGGGGGAGCTCCAACCAGGCGACCTGGAGCCAGAATAAATGGTTTCACTGCCAAGCCATGTATCATTTGCAAAGAAGTCGAACACAGTGCTCTCTCTCATTGCCGAGACAAAAACCTTTGCTTTCACTGCCATGCCCCAGGGCATTCTCGACGTGATTGTCCAGTGACGAAAGTTGTCCCGCTGCCTCAGGGAAACTAACTGATCTGCGCTTAGGGGAGAACAGTGCAGATCAACTGAGTAAACCTCCCACCACTAATGTGAAGCCTGACATGCAAGACAATAAATCAATTTATGAGTTGTATAGCAACAAGATACCTCCATCGAAGAAGCTGATCTTTCAGGGGTTTCAGAGAATAGCGGAGACTGACGAACTGTTTTACACACCTGTACTTGTGCAAGAAGGCCCCACTTTCAGAGCGCTGTTGGACAGCGGGTCGATGGCTTGTACAGTAAGTGAGGACACGGCTAAGTCCCTCCTGCAGCAATTCCCTGATATGATGAGTTACACGGCCGATGATTATGTCATTGTAGGCTGCGGTGGACACCAAGTTTCTCCCAGAGATATGTACGACATTCACGTCACAGTTTACGGGTGCCAAATGATAATACCAGTAATGGTTGTGCCAGGCCAGACCGAACAGATGATCCTTGGCAGCAATGCCATCAAATATATTTTGACTCAATTGAAAAGTACTGATGGCTACTGGAGATTAGTTTCCACTCCTGACAACGGTCTGTCCGATAACCACAGTCAATTCCTGTCAATGCTTTCTAACACAGAGAGATGGAGAGGTGACTGCATTCCAGACAAAGTAGGGACAGTAAAAATCAAGAGTTGCGTGACGCTGAATCCACGGACCGAGTACGTTATTTGGGGCAAGTTATCTGAGTTGGCCGGGACGTCTGTGGGCAGCACAGTGGTCGTTGAGCCAACCCAATCAAAGGCTGCGCCCAGACAAGTCCTTGTCGGACGAGTTGTTACTCCACTCTGGGGAGATGGATGGGTGCCTGTTAAAGTCTTTAATCCCACGGACAGAGTTGTGGTGCTGAGAAGAAACAGGAAAATTGCAGATGTGTCTCCTTGTATCGCAGCGGAAGACCTGCCCAATGCAGAGGAGGTCAAGTGCAACGTGCAGAGTGTACAGAGCAAAGAGGTCCGACCCAGGTCAGAAGAGGACATGATGCGTGCATTGGAAGCTCTGGGACTGCAAGACATTGACCTGAAGTCATGTGAGGTTTCGCTGCAGTGTAAAGACAAGCTCCTTCATATCATCGAACAATTCGAGTCAATCTTTTCTCGCCATAAGATGGACTGTGGAGAGGCCAAAGAGTTTGTACATCGTATCCACCTTGTTGATGATAAGCCGTTCCGTCTACCCTACAGACGTATACCACCAAGTCAGTATGAAAAACTGAGGACGACTCTGAACGAGATGGAAGAGAAAGGAATTATTCAGAAGTCGACTAGCGACTATGCATCTGCGCTTGTTCTCATATGGAAGCGGAATGGAGAACTAAGGGTATGTACTGATTTCAGAAGGCTTAATGCAAGAACCATAAAGGATGCCTACCCACTACCGCATCAAGCTGATGCTTTGGCCGCACTTGGGGGAAATGCCTTTTTCTCCACAATGGATCTGACGTCAGGCTACTACAATGTCCCCTTGCACCCTGACGACAAAAAGTACACGGCATTCTCCTCACCATTCGGCCTTCACGAGTACAACCGGCTCCCTCAGGGACTTTGCAACAGCCCAGCAACATTTATGAGGATGATGATGTCAATATTTGGTGATCAGAATTTCATGAGCCTATTATGTTACCTCGACGATCTGATGGTGTTTGCCCCCACAGAGGAAGTTGCACTCCAACGCCTGCAGATGGTGTTTACTCGCCTTAAGGAACACAACCTCAAGCTCGCACCCAAAAAGTGTTTTTTCCTCAGACGGACTGTGAAATTTCTTGGGCATGTCATCAGTGAGGATGGAATTCGGACTGACCCCGAGAAAGTGAGAGCGATAAATGACGTACAAGTCACTGATCTAATGGAGTCGGATGGCAAGACGCCATGCCCTAGTAAAATCAGATCTTTTCTAGGCATGGTGATGTATTTCCAAAGCTTCATTGAAGCATGTTCTGCGAAGGCAAAACCTCTGTTCAGGCTCACATCTGAATCTGGTGACAAGCATAAGCACAAGAGAGCCCGCAAGAAAGGTCAAGTGAAGCTGACGCCTGCAGATTGGTCCGATGCATGCCAGAACGCCTTTGAAACACTGAAGCACGACCTTGTGACAGGTGTCACTCTGGCCCACCCAGATTTTGATGCGCCGTTTATTCTGGCTGTCGACGCATCCTTTGATGGGATTGGAGCAGTCCTGTCACAGCTGCCACCTGGTGGAAAAGTAGCCAGACCAGTCGCCTTTGCAAGTAAGACGCTCTCTCGCTCCCAGCTCAACTATCCTGCACACAGGCTCGAATTTCTTGCCTTGAAATGGGCGGTATGTGATAAATTCAGCCATTGGTTGAAAGGAAGACACTTTACCACGTGGACCGACAATAACCCACTTACATACATTTTGACCAAACCAAGACTTGATGCGTGTGAACAGCGGTGGGTAGCGAAGCTAGCTGCATACAATTTTGACCTGAAGTACATTCCTGGACCAAAGAACATCGTAGCCGACGCTCTGAGCCGTGAGCCATTTGTACGGTCATGTGTGGGTCATCGCCTTGTTACCGAGCCCTATACTTCGCTCTTGGACCAAGTCAACAGGGTGAACAACAGTACTGTGCAAGAGGTGTTCAGAGTATCCAACAATTGTCACGCTGTTGTAGACGAGAGTGCTGGGACATCAGACGAGTTAGTAAAAAGGGCTAATCCATCAGGCTCCAATGGTTCTGTGACATCAGAAGAGGTTGCTGCTGTCTTCAGTGCTCAGTCCACTGGTGGCGTGGGTCAAGTGATGGGAACAGACGCCAACTTCAATCTTCTGCAGAAGGGAGATCAGTCAACGGCACTCCCACAGAGTCAGCTTGTTGGTTTACAAGAACAGGACAACACAATAAGCAGGACCATGTACTTTGTGCATAGACACAAGAGACCTACCAGGCGTGAGAGAGCTGTCGAGTCGCCTAGTGTGATGAAACTACTGAAGCATTGGAGCAGACTCACCATACAGAATGGCATGCTCTACAAAATAAGGAAAGATCCTCACATGGCCAAGAAAATCTTCCAGTTTGTGGTGCCTGATTCATTGAAACAGAAAGTCCTTCAAGGTTTACATGACTCAGCAGGTCACCAAGGCCAGAACCGTACTTTGTCTCTGGTGCGGCAACGATTCTTCTGGAATGGCATGGAACGTGATGTTGTGAATTATGTCAAATCCTGTCAGCGCTGTGTAGTAGGGAAAACACCGGAACCACACAACCGTGCACCACTCAAGAACATAGTCACCTCTGAGCCTATGGAGTTGGTCTGTATAGACTTTTGGACTGCTGAGCAAGAGAACAAGTCTGTAGATGTCCTGGTCGTAACTGATCATTTCTCCAAGATGGCGCACGCCTTCCCTTGCAGAAATCAAACCGCCAAACAAGTTGCTCGCCGTCTGTGGCAGGATTTCTTCCTTGTCTATGGTTTCCCACGGTGTATCCACTCTGATCAGGGAGCTAATTTTGAGAGCAAACTGATCAAAGAGCTTCTAGAGATGGCAGGGGTGCAGAAATCCCATACCACTCCGTACCACCCCATGGGAAATGGCATCGCAGAACGATTCAACCGAACATTGGGAGATATGATCAGAACCCTTCCCCCTCAGCCCAAAGCAAAGTGGCCACAAATGCTGCAGCAGCTCACATTCTGCTATAACTGCACAGAGCATGAGACAACAGGGTTTGCACCGTTTTACCTAGTGTTTGGTAGGATCCCTCGTCTCCCTGTCGATGTCATGTTTCAACATGCTAATACCAATGATGCTGTTGTCAGCTACTCTGACTTTGTACGCCATCTGAAGAAAGATCTACATGAAGCTGCTCAGATTGTACAGAGGAATACTCTCAGAGAACAGACTCGTCATGCCAAGCTGTACAACCGTAGGGCCAAAGGATCACCTCTCGTCGTGGGAGACCGGGTGTTGATCGCCAACAGAGGTGTCCCGGGGAAACGCAAAGTTGCAGACAAGTGGGAGTCAACCCCGTATGAAGTCATATCAGTCAAGCCTGATCTCAATGTCTACAGAGTCAAGGATTGTCTGACGGGCAAAGAGAAGGTAGTTCACAGGAATTTGCTGCTCTCTGTTAGCTTCTTGCCCTGTGAGGATGATCTGGCCAGCGAATCTGAACACTTAGAGTCTGACGCTGCTATGCATGGAAGTGATGTATGCCCTGATTTACCTGACGCGGTTGAAGACAGTGATGTCCATACAGTAAACTGGGTGATACAGGCAGGTGAAGAGCAAGTTCATCCAGAGGTAGAGGATAACTCACTAGACAGCAGATCTGATGCCCAGTCCGACTCTCGCAGTGTTGATACATCCAGCCGAGGAAGTCAGCACATCCCCGAACAAGATGTTGACCATACTTCAAGTGACAATACGGAAAGCCCATCACAGTGCTCTGAAAACATGATCCCTTTGGGTATGGGTCTCCCAGACGAGACCCCATTGAACACTGACCATCTGGACGCAGACTCCCCTGATACTGACTGTTTAGACTTGACTGCCCCAGACCTTCAAGCTCAGGTTATTTGTGCTCAACCTAACCGTTATGGTCTTAGGGTCCGCCAGTCCATCAGGCCTCCTAGTCGTCTTATTTGTCAGATGAATGACCATGTGGTAGGTGACAATCATCTGTCCGCAATATCTGCAAGTTCCTAGTTTAAGTTCAGTAGAGATGCACTTTCAGTTTGAGTAACAAAGCTTGAGTAAGAAACAAGAATTGTGCCTATGTGAGCACTTACAACTACAGGAACAATGTTTGATATTTCAGAGATGTAACAGGCATCTTTGAGTCTGTGCTTAGTTAGGAGTTTGCTCGCCTCCTTTCTTTTCACACTCCTTTTTGGGAGAGTTTTAGAACTGACATGCACTTCAGTTTGTTCCTTGTAATACTGTACCAGTTTTCGTGTCCTCTTTTTCATCAGTATTTGCCTTTTTGGCATGTGATTTTTTTTCTTTTTAGTGTAGCACTCCCATATTTAGCAGAATTTCAGGGGGGTGTATGTAACGGGTGTAATAATAACTTTTATTTTATTGAAATTCCTGCTAAAATATGTGTATAGTTTTTGGTAAATGTCCTGCAATGCTGAGTCCAACAGTGCCATCTGCTGGTATGGGGTGGGGTTTGGTTTTGGCTTCTAACATGTGACCAGGAGGCGGGGTTTTGTCAGTTTAACCAGAGTACTACAAAGGTAAGACATATCTTTTGGTGCTCCACAAAATAAGTTAATTTTAAACATTATAACCCCAGCTGACAAATCTCTCACCATGCATAGTAATGTGATTGATCTTGTCAAGCTGTTTTGATTTATTTTCGTTTTGTTTCTGTTTTACTAAATATTAATTCCCCTTGTAGAGATCAAAGAGATCAAACCCAGCAGAAAAAGCTAATGTTGTGACTCATCCATTTGCAGGTAAATTGTACCCATTTTTATACTCATTATTGTTTTTATTCCTATTTTTTCATATACAAAAAAAAAAGGATGATGTTGGTTAAAATTCAGAGTAAAGAAAAACATGTTGAATTCATTGTAAACGTTAAAAATCCACTATACGATCTCTTGTTAAAAGTATCTTGTTAAAATGCAAAGATTTATAAATGTATTGTGATATTCTAAAATGTATTTTCTGTAAAGTGAAAAGACAGCTCTTTGATATGCTTTGTTGTCAGTTTAACCAGAGTACTACAAAGAGATCAAAGAGATCAAACCCAGCAGAAAAAGCTAATGTTGTGACTCATCCATTTGCAGAAACTGTAATAATAAAAACCTCATCATCCAGTCCAGCGTGAATGTGGATCTTTGGTGGGACACGTACAACGCGGTTACACTATTAACATCGTTGTGACTATCGGCCACCCTTTAGGGCGGATCTGTCGTTGTAACCTAGGGAGATGTAATCAAAAGAAAGGCCTCAGGGGGGGGGGCTTTTAGAACAGGTTGGAATTTCCTATCTGAAGTTTGGGCTCTCTTCCCTGTTCTCCTTGCAAGTTCAAAATCCATTTATGTCTTCTCCCCTTGTTTTGAGTGTCTACTAAACTTTAAACTCATCACCATTTACACTATAAAATATCTTGAAAACGTATCAAATATCTTGAAAACCTATTACATTTACCACATTATGACCCAATATTTTGTTTTACTTTAAATCACAGGTGTAAAACAGGCAACCTCCGGGCCACATCAGGCCCGCTAAGGGATTGAATCTGGCCCGCGAGACAACACTCAAAGAAGCGCAAGAGAAAAACGAGTTGCAGGTTGAAATATGTCAACTTGATGTTGCCAAAGCCAGGCGCCTCGAACAAAGACAGTGTACTTGTATTTCTCTCTCTCTCTCTCTCTCTCTCTCTCTCTCTCTCTCTCTCTCTCTCTCTCTCTCTCTCTCTCTCTCTCTCTCTCTCTCTTCCACCCCTTTTCTCCCACTCTCTGTCTTTGTCTCTTTCACTCTCTGTGTCTCTTTCTCTTCCTTTGTTGTTCTTTGTCTCTTTCTCTGTGTCTTTTTAACTTCCTTTGCTCTAATTTCCTTTTTTCCTTCTCTCTCTTTTCTCTTCGCGCTTTCTTTTTGTCTTTTCTCTCCTTCTGTCTTTCTATTTCTCTTTGGATTTATATCCTCTTCTCCCTTTCTTTTCCCCCTCTCTCATGACTTTTTATCTCTTTTGTTTCTCACACTCTCGCCCTCTCTCTCTTTTTTTCTCTTTGTCCCGCCCTCTCTCCTTTTCCCTCCCTCTTTCTCTTATTTCTTTATCTCTCTTTTTCTTTCTCTTTAATCTACTAGTCCGGCCCCCGACAGAATGTTGGTTCTATCGTGTGGCCCCGAGTTAAAATGAGCTTGACACCCCTGCTTTAAATCAACACAAATAAAGGAAAAAAAACAGGGAAATGCTGTCTTGTTTCTCGAAAAATTGGGCAGTCGAAACTGAATTTAAGACAGTTCTTCAATTATAAATACTGTATACTACAAACCCTTATCCCAAAACACTTGAATATTTCAAACATATCTAGGAATGCTAAAATATAAATCACATCTAAATGAGAGAAAAGCTCCCGGTTCCGCATGACATAGCTAAGACAACACACAAAGCTACATAACATTTTACTTCATGAAATATTTTTTACTCTAAGGAAAACAAATGTTTGCCGGTAAACAGCAAAACAAAAGCAACTTTCGAAACAAAAGCTTTCTGTTTAAAGCAGTAGATTGCAAGAGGCAGTCCTGTCACTAACGCTTATCTCCATAACCGCCTCCTAGGACGCCTTCGACTGGCTGAATAATACATGAAATTATGTAATGCAAATGGAGGTTTTGGTCGGCTACTGTCGGGGGGTGCGCCGCGGGGCCAGACAAAAACAGTGGGGGACTCCCCTGAGCAAAGAAAAATGATAATGGAAAAAAGCGTGGGGATGCAACCCCAAAGGATGCATTGACAGCTCTCTAAACGTAAAAAGCGGTGAATTCTTTCAAGATGCACTCTTTGCCTTTCACTGCAAAAAAAACATAAATAGTATATCTTATTACCGTATATCTATATCAGGAAAAATATACAGTGGAACCTCGGTTCTCGAACATAATCCTTCCCAGAACCCTGTTCGAAAACCAATTTGTTCGATCACCGAAATCATTTTTCCCATTAAAAATAATGTAAATTGTTTTAACCCGTTCCAACACCCTGATTGTTTACCTTGAATGTTTAACGTAAACATAAAGCTAACCCAGGCTAATCGTACGTCTGCGTTATCGTAATCTTCCGTACGAAAGATTACGCTAACATGAACGTGTCAAAATAAAAAAAGGATAAAGAAAAGAATTATGAATAGGATTTCTTACCTTTGTGGTGGTCAGCAGAAGGCGCAGGTGGACGGTGGTGCTATTATGTCTTTCTTAAATGCAATAGTTGTACGCACTACTTTTCTTTTTCACCTGTAGCAACTTTGCTGCTTGCACTGACTTTCTTTGGAGGCATAATTAGGGGCTAAAACACTTCGTACACCTATATTAAAAGCGAAAGCAAAACTAAGCACGTCCGCACGCGATAACAGTTGGTCATGAAAAGAGCGATCTACACCCGTACGCCGCTCAGCATCGCACCCTAGCGTACGCACACACGCATTACCGGCGTTCGAACTCCGATTTTTTGACCGAACAGCGAAGCAAGAATTTCTCAAAATTTTTGGTCGGACTCCGATTTGTTCAAACTGAGAGGCGTTCGAAAACCGAGGTTCCACTGTATATACCATACACACTTTGACTTTATATCGCTAATCAACTTATTTTCATTTCTTATTTGGTTTTGGAGAAAGAATGGCGTATAATCTCAAGTCAAGTCCTGTTTATTTGTATACCCCTTAATCACAAGAAGTCTTAAAGGGCTGTACAGACTATATGACACAACCTCCTGATCTAAAACCTACATGGGGCCAAGGAAAAACTCAAAAACCTCAACATGAGGAAAATGAAGAAACCTTGGGAAGGGACCGCATCTTCCAAGATGACCAGGCTACAACGGATGTTGAAATAACACATAATACACAGATTTTGTCAACATGAAATATAGGTCATTCATAAGCTTTACAATATAGGTGTGTTTGAGGCATAGATTTGAGACATTCCACTGAGGTTTCAGATCGAGTCTCAGAGAGCAGAGCATTCCACATGCTCTCGAACGCTGTAGAACGCTCTCGAACCTGCCGATCTCTTCTTGGCTCATGGGACCACTAGTAGACCAGCATTTTCAGAGCGAAGAATCCACACTGGAACATAGGAGTAAATCAAATCTGAAAAGTATGAGGGAGCAAGTCCATGCATGATTTTGTATACTACCAACAGAACCTTAAAATCACATCTTAAGCTAACAGGGAGCCAATGCAGGTTAGTGGTCTTAGTTAAAAGCCTCACTACAGCCTTTTGAACCATCTGCAGGCTCTTGATTTTGGACTTCGGGAGACCGGAGAGTCGTACATTACGGTAATCGAGACAAGAGGTAACAAACGCATGAATTATAATCTCACACTTGTGCAAAAGAACCTTAAAGATTTCTGAAAACACTCTGGAAATGTTAAAATAACGAAGAGCTAATACACGTTGGGGCATCTTTGTGTGAAACTCATTGCACTTCAGCTTATTTCACATTTCCAAAATGTTTTCAGAACATGTTTTGTGCGAACGAGTATTGGCCATTCTTACTCCAAAATCAAATCTGAAATATAAAAAAATTGTATTTTTAGTGGCTATTTAATATCAAAGTGTGCACACATTTTTTGGGTCACGTTGTGTATAATTTTTTCCCTTTCATATATTTTTATTCTATGATATTTTAAACATGTAAAACAGAAACATTATTTAACTACAATGATATGGCAAATAGTGGGTAACAGTAACTAATTTTGGTTGTCCGTGTCATCTTTTCATTATTGTAATGAATAAAGAATCCTTAACATGAACTAAATCAGCATGTCTTAAAATTAGACACCAAATTTTTGTAATGAATATTTCTCACTTTACTAGAAAATAATATTAAAAATAGATAGATAGATAGATAGATACTTTATTCATCCCCGAAGGGAAATTCAAATACAGTATTGTACGATTTTAACAGGAAAACACATTTAAAAATGTAAAATAAAAAACTAATCCTTAAAAAGAGCATCATTTTTATTCTTTCAAAGCAACATTTTATATTACAGCTTCGATTTCAAGTTGACTATTTTAGTGTACTGTATTACCACAATAAAATAAATCACAATAATATTATGGGCAGCACGGCGGCGCAGTGGTTAGCGCGTGTGCGGCACAGTTCTGAGGTCATAAGATCGAACCTCCTGTGTGGAGTTTGCATGTTCTCCCCGTGCTTGCGTGGGTTTCCTCCAGGCACTCAGGTTTCCTTCCACATTCCAGAAATATGCATGTCAGGTTAATTGGCCGATGGGATGGGCTCCAGCACCCCCGCGACTCTACTGAGGATAAGCGGTGCAGATAATGGATGGATGGAAAATAGGATTATAACATTTTCAGTAAATTATATATTTTGATTAAATAAATAATATCAATATCAATATTCCGCTCGAGGGAGGCTAAACTGTGGTGCAGTTTGTAATATTTAGCACCTCCTAGTGGTAAAAACAAGAGCAAAATACATACTGTCATATAAACATGCATTTCTTTAGGTTTGACATCCATCCATCCATTATCTGCACCGCTTATCCTCAGTAGGGTCGCGGGGGTGCTGGAGCCCATCCCAGCTATCTTCGGGCAGCAGGCAGGGGACACCCAGAACTGGTTGCCAGCCAATCGCAGGGCACACAGGGACAGACAACTCGCTCGCTCATTCACACCTAGGGACAATTTGGACCGGCCAATTAACCTGAAATGCATGTTTTTGGAATGCACCCGGAGGAAATCCACGCAAGCACGGGGAGAACATACAAACTCCACACAGGAAGTCCTGTAGCTGGATTTGAACCCATGACCTCAGAACTGTGCCGCACACGCGCTAACCACTGCGCCGCCGTGCTGCTTACGTTTGACATTACGTGTTAAAAAGGAAAACATTTCCAAGAGGTTCGGCAGATCAATGAGAAGAAAAATGATTCTTCATTGTCATTTTGAGTCTCCGTAGTTTGTACTCTTCCTTGTATTTTTTAGCTCTCGTTTCCGGTTGCACTACATAATACAGCTCCATTTAGTGTCCCTTAACAATTTGTATTTTTTGCCCTGAAAGATAATGACGGAGATGAAAGTCTCAGGTTTTTCGACTCTTTTCCAATGCAGATACTTTCTTTTCTTTTTCTAAATACAAAGGAACTTGAGTCTTTCTCTCTTTTGATTTGCTTCTTTATCTTCTAATTCATCCTTTTATCCTTTGTCTGGAATTACAGTAGCGGAAATTATTCTTTTTCTTTCAGTTCGCTACCTTACCTATTCCATTGTGGTTGTTGAGAACAAAAAAAATCAATCCTATTACAGGGACATTCCATTCTTGCTGTATAGAGAAAAAATAGATAATCGTACCCACGTCACAATATTTATGGACCTGAAAGTATATGTGACACCCACATAATTGAGTGTATGCAGTGAATGAATGAATGTTGACAGATGCTTGTAACAGGGAACACCCCCAGTCATGTTTTTGCATTATTATGTTATTTTATTTATCGAATAATATTTGTATGTTAATGTTGTCTCGTTTTGTTGCGCATGAATTATTTAGCACTTTTCTGTTAGTTTTGCAAAACCTTTGCACTTGTAGTCCTGTTTTTGTAATCAGGCACAAGGGCAGCTAAGGGGTCCCTGAAAGTGACAGGGTTGGCCTATTAGAAGAATGAAAGAGAGACGAATGAGAGAAAAACGGGAGAGTGCACAGAAACAAAATGACAAATTTTTAAAAAGTTGATGCAAACTGAAAGGATTAAGACAGTTTCAACCAACGCACACCGCACTTATCATTGTCCCCCTTGAAGCGTGCAACATTGTCATGTCCAGCATGGTTGCCGTGGCGACCGGCTGGCCCCGCACCCTGGGCACCGGCTGTAGCAGATCGCCTAATTTGCGTGAGTGCTTCTTAAGGGGGGTTTTGGGTATTGCCGGTGGCTGGTTCATTGCGTTTTCTGTTCTGCATTAATCTGTTCTGTTTGACTTGAGGAATCCTGTGTTTGCCCGTTCTGAGTAAAAGCCTGTTTTGTGAGTATTCCTAGTCTGAGTTCCTGTTTGCCTGTAAGCCTGTTTTTGTTTTGTTTTGTCCCTGAGTGTTGGAGGACTTTTATTTCCTTAATAAAAGTAACTGATCGTTAACGCGAATGAGTTCACCCTTCCTACCTCCGATCTGGTCCGGTCTCGTGACACAACATATATAGATGTCGCGCAAGCTTTGTTTATTGTTTGCTGAAAATAAATTGTAAACGAAGCCAAGGTTAGAGAAATACTACAACTGTATCGGGTGGAAAAATTCTAGGCCGGTGAACTCCGTGTCAACCTGAACATTGCATGGACATTGATATGTAATCCTGATCTCATTTTTGGGATTGATTTACTCCAGAAAGAGTTTTAGAAAAAAAGACACAGAAAAAAAGGGGATACGGGGTATGAAGAATTCTATTATTTTTTGCAGACATGTAGTGCTATGCTAACTGTTTTTTTTTTTATTTTAGTTCAAGGATGTATTGCAATTAAGTAGAATAGTGCTTTTTTTACAGTTGTATTTTAGGCTTAATCGATAGAGATACATAACAGAAACCGAAGGGGAGGGGGGCCCAAGGCCGAGCGAAGAATCCTCGCTCCTGGGAATCCAGATGGTGAGGTGTTTCCACCCAAAGAGTGACGTGCGCAAGAAATAGAATAGAATAGAATATGCCTTTATTGTCACTGTTACAACATGGGATATGCTGTGACAACGAAATTGGACGACTCCAGTTGGGTTGATGAGGGGGGTGAGGGTCAAACAGAGTTGCCGGAAACAACCGGAATGTTTGATCTTACATTACACATAGTCCAGTGTTTTCCGAATTGCTCAGTCCACAATTGAATGGATTTGGGAGTACAGTCCATAAACATGCCCGATTAAAGTCGCGTCAAAGGGCGTCATCAGAGAACGGGAGAGAAGAGAGCCAATAATCATGTTACGAAGTAGACGCCATGTAACCAATAAAACGGGAGTGGGTAGTGTTTTTGCTGTCTTCATTGGAATATTGTATGGATAACTCTTCGGGGCTCCTCGGCAAAAAGTGCCTCTCCCTGATGACCACGGGGAAGCACTGATTGTATTGAGAGGGACCCCAGCCCCCAATACTGTATTAGTTTTTTTCAGTTAGGAATAAAATCTCGAGTGATACGGCTGATTGGGTTCTTGGTCTTCTCTCTTACAGAACCAGTACGCATAATTGTTAGGAAAGAAGCTAAGGTTAGTATCGGTTTGAATGGTAAATTTATGTTCAACAATTTGGAGTCAGATTATCACTTTGAGTATCGTGATAAAGACCTTAGACCTACCAGGTAGTATAACAACTCAACAAAAAAAACAAGCGGCAACATGTACTGAGCGTGGTTCAAAAACTCCATTTTTCAAAAGAATGCGATGGATCGTCGTATTTCCGACCATTGTGAAATAAACACAGTAATTGTCGCGTTGAGAAATTGACCTTCCCCTTTTAACGCGCGGCGGTAGCGCGAAACCCAATTAGGGGATTGATTGCTTGGCTTTCATTGTCCTCGGCTGCATCAAAGGCGGACGGATGAACCGCTGCCTCGTCTTTTATCGGAATCGGGATTGACTCAGGCAATCAGCTGCGGCCTTTTTTCTCTCAAAGCTCTTCCAGTGATTGAAACGCTTCCTCATTGTCCAAGGACGTTGTAAAGGAAATATGCTGGAAAAGCCAAACCCGTGTTAAGACCGATGCTATTGCTAACGAGTACAAAAAGTGATTGTTCAGTAGCTTTTCAATTACGGAGTAACTCATTACCTTGTTGAATCAATACATTTCCAAAAACATCTTGATCCAGACCAGAAGATTACAGACAGTGTGGCTGAGTGTTTTTTTTTCTCTCTATCTCTTCTTCTCTTCTCTTTTAAGGTCAGATCTTGAAATTAAATTGTAATTTAGCAATCAGCAATAGACTCTTCTTTGTTGCATTCCGGGTACCTTCGAGACTCTGTACAACAGATACATTTTACTGCCAGGGTGTCAATTACCAGGTAGTGTGGCCGAGCGGTCTAAGGCGCTGGATTTAGGCTCCAGTCTCTCTTGAGGCATGGGTTCAAATCCCATCACTGCCAGTTCTTTACCTCTGTCTCTTTTGTTTGAAATCAAAAGGAGCCCAACAATTCCCAATTTCACGGCCTACAGTATGTTAAGTCATAGTTCTATATAATTTCTTTATTTTCAACTTGTTCATTTTTTAGTCGTGAAAATGAAAGTTAATTATTCTTATTGTAAGTCATAGCCATAGGCACTAATGCTAGGTCCAATACCTTTCTTCTTTGATTGGAATACACAATGAAAGACAGGAAATATCAATTTTAGACAATGTAATTACCTCAAAAATTCCATCGCGGAAGATCACAATAAGTAAAAACCAGCTTTCATCCCTGTTAACAAAATTGATTTCATCGGGCAAAGGTTGGGCACCTTGAGTAGAATTTCCCCTAAGGGTGACAGGCCATTGTGAGTGGGACAGTGCTCCATTCACACATGGGATCCCTTTGATGTTTAATTTTGTGATAGATTTGTAATCATCTTAGGGATTGCCATTAGTATTTGCATTTGTAAATTTCTACAGCCATTGCCTGTGGCTCATTTATGGTTGGAATATTCTGTAATAAAAGCTTTGAAGGAACTGACTTCTCGTCTCATAACCCGGATTTAAGAACGATCACGCGGAGGAAGAAAAGTCATGTCAGGTTAAGTCATGTTTATTTGGGTCCCCCTTAATTACAAGGAGTCTCTAAGGGCTACACAGACCACAGATAATTGCAAATCACAGACTATTATTACACCATCCCCTGATCTAAAACCTACATGAGGGCAAGGTAAAACTCGAAAACCTCAACATGAGGAAATGGAGAAACCTTGAGAATGGACCGTACATGAGGTAATTCCCCTTCCAGAATGACCAGGCTGCAATGGATGTTGTAATAACAAATAATACACAGAACTCATCAACAGTAAATATAGGTTATTCATAAGCTATAGAATAGAAGTGTGTTTTAAGCCTGGATTTAAACACCGCAACCACCGAGGTTGCAGATCGAATCTCAGGGGGCCAACAACAATGGAGAACGCTCTCGAACCTATGGTTCTCTTCTTGGCTCTTGGGATCACTAACAGACTCAAAAATCTATTCCTTAGCTGGAAATTTTGGTTTTTGAAGCAATTCTGAACGTTTTAGTAGTGTCTTAGCAAAAATATTGGCATGCTGAGCTCCATCTTGTTTTCCTTCCCGAAAACAGTGGGGACTCACCTGAGAAAAGAAAGCTGATAAAAATAAAAGCGTATAAATACATACACATTTTTGTTATTTTTCTGATTGTACTCTATTTTAACATTTTTTTTTTGTTTCAGTGTAGTTCCATAACACCAATGCTAATGCTAACAAGCACGACAGTCGAGTGCTAAACAATTTGCACCAGATGATTATATTTTCTATTTGTTTTGGTAACGTGTTCGCTTAAAGATTCGCTTTGCTGAGCTCCGTCTCGTTTTCCACGCCATGTTTCCTTCCTGGAAAAATATTTGCGCCAGGCCGCTGCCACCATTCCATCCTTCTCTCAGCTTTTTCATTGAAATACAAGCAAAATAGCTGTCAGACCACTATAAATCTTTTCATTTTTGCCAGGGGTTGAAATTCTTTTTTTTTTTTTTTAAACACAACAGCATTGAAACCTGTCAACATGTACCATTGATTTACGACAGGAGACACCTAGAAGAAAATTTAAGTCATTTTAAACGGTGCACTTCCTGTACTAGCAGAATGTGCTTCCTTTAATGCAGATAATTGCGAGCCAACAGTAGTTGTGTTTCTATGTCGCATTCCGCCTGTGAAAATTACTTTCAGGTTATATGAAAAATGCGTATTTATTGCACAAAAAAAACACTGTATGAAAAAAAATCGTTAACCTCATGCGAAAATACCACGACTGAATTTCGTTTAGATTTTAGGTTTTATGCATAGTTGGAATTGGAGTTCTAAAAAAATCCATAATTTAAGTCAAGTCATTTTGCAGTGTCTCAGGAGGTAGAGCGCTCATCTTGGGATCAAGAGATCGCAGTTTGAATCCCGGCTCCTCCGTGTTACATGTCGAAGTGTCCTTGGGTAAGACACTGAACCCCTAATATCCCCAATATGCAGGTCAGCGCCTTACATGGCTGCACAGCCGCTATTGGTAAATGTGAAGCACACTGTTAAGCACTTTGGGAAGTCTTGACTTGCAGATCATTTCATTTCATGTTGATTTGTGACGCCCTTAATCACAAAGAGTCTCAAAGGGCTGCACAGACCACAGATTATTGCAAACTACAGATTATTATGACACCATCCCCTGATCTAAAACCTACATCAGGGCAAGGAAAAACACAAAAACCTCAACATGAGGAAAATTAAGAAACCTTAAGAAGGGACACCACATGAGGTCATCCCCCTTCCAGGATTACCAGACTGCAATGTATGTTGCATTAACAAATAATACAAAAATATTATCAACATAAAATATAGGTTATTCAAATGCTATAGAATAGAAGTGTGTTTTAAGCTTAGATTTAAACATTTCCACTGAGGTTGCAGACTGTTTGCATCCGATAATGGCTTTTAACTACTTGCATAACTTGTATGCGATAAAGGCCTTACTGACATACTGTAAGGTTATTATCGCATATCTCTTTGAAATCCAATCTTTTCTCTTCAGTGTTTCTTACAAATCCATCAGATTCCGGTAAAAGCCATTATCGCATGAAAAAATCTGTAGAGAGTAAGACCGGTATCGCCCGCAATTAAAAAAAAATTACAATTTATTCACTAATCAGAGACCGTTTTGACAAAATAATTATGTGAAATTAATTTTTTTTTAAATAATAAAAATATTAAGTCACGCAATTTAAAAACAATATATTTTTTCACTAATTAGCGTTCATTTCGACAAACTCATTATGTTGAATCAATACTAATTAATTGGGGATTAGAAAAAAACAAGACTCATTAAGCGCAACTATTGTTTTTAGCCTTTTTGCTCGTAAACCAAATACTGTCAATAATGCCATTTTCACATGAAGTTAACGTCATGGTTTGCTTAAATTGTGAAATTACAAATGTTTATAACGGGTTTTACTTATTTATTTTTTGCTTAAAAAAAACGGTAATATGCTCCTTGAAATGTATTTGTATATTGTATATTTTCAAAATAAAACAATGAGATCATTTGAACATAAGAATATATTGTATTATTACAGTTTTGTTTTTTCATTTCCAGGTTATTTTCCCAAATTTGGCAGTTCGATATTTGGAAATCGGTGTAGGAAATTTACATTTTTACCTAAAAAAAGGAACATGTGTTGCCCTGAAGAGGGATGGGCACCACCTGGCTGTACTTGCCCAAGACGCACCACAGGAAATGGTGCCCCTTCTTTTTTTTTTTTTAATAAAAAACAGTAATATAATTTTGTTACTGAATATTGTACATCAACATAATTGAAGACACCATAAGGAACCTTAATAATCAAAGAAAATTTGTTTATGTTTTGCGTTATTTCCTTTGTATTTTGAACACATTTCCGTTTTTTTCCCGTCGATATACGCATGCGCTGTAGGGCTTGTTCTTTGTCAAACAGGGAAAATAGTACTCTACCGCCACCTTTTGCTTTGGAGTAAGTGTTGTATATCATGCTCAAACTTAAATAGCATTTCGGGGGAATTAAATACTCACTTTGTGTCATTTCGAAGACAAATTAATAAAAAGTGGTAGTTTTATATTTGTTTGTATTGCAGCCTGGATATGTACCCCTACTTGCAGAAACACCCTTAGCAACGTCGCTTGGATACAAACAGGCGGAGTTGGGAAGCGCGCGCGTTGTGGCGGAAATACAAAAATAAAACAAGAAGCTGTCTTCGCGTGAAACGCTAATGTTCTAAGGTACTTTTATAACCTTAAAATAATTGTTAAAAGTATTTTAACGGATACTTTGTCTTTTCTGCTCCGCTTGGGTTTGTAAAACCTAGTTGCACATCTCGCAGCTAGCTTATCACGTGAAGCTAACTAGCTCTGTTGTTAGCTTATTTCATGAGTTAACTCGGGCGACATCTTTCGAAGTCTTTTAAATCAAATTTAGTGACATACTATTGTCATTTAAGGTGTTGTTGTCACTGTTGTGTCGCTATTTAGTTAGTCGTTAGCAACCTGTTGCATCTCTTCTGGCTTCTTTACTCCTCCTTTCAAAAAGTGCTCGGTGTCTTTCATGTTCCATTTTTGGTGTTCAGCCTGTTTACAATACTTAAACATAAAACATTGGTGGCACATTTTAGGTTTTAGATCAGGGGATGGTGTAATGATAGTCTGTGGTTTGCAATAATATGTGGTCTGTGCAGCCCTTTGTGACTCTTTGTGATTAAGAGCTATAAAAGTAAACATCTCATCTCATCAGCCGTACCGCTTATCCTCATTAGGGTCGCGGGGGGGCTGGAGCCCATCCCAGCCATCTCCGGGCAGTGGGCAGTAAGTAAACATGACTTGACTTATTTGTTTTTATTTAAGCAAAAAAATATTATTTATCCATTTGGGCACCAGTGCTGTGGAATGCTCTTCCCCCTGAGATTCGATCTGCAACCTCAGTGGAAAGGTTTAAATCTTAACTTAAAACATGCTTCTATTCTATAGCATATGAATAACCTATATTTTATGTTGACAATATCTGTGTATTATTTGTTATTTGAACATCCATTGCAGCCTGGTCATCCTGGAAAGGGGATTACCTCATGTGCGGTCCCTTCTCATGGTTTCTTCACTTTCCTCATGTTGAGGTTTTTGAGTTTTTCCTTGCCCTTATGTAGGTTTTAGATCAGGGGATGGTGTCATAATAGTCTGCAGTTTGCAATAATCTGTGGTCTGTGCAGCCCTTTGAGATTCTTTGGGATTAAGGGCTGTACAATTAAACATGACTTGACTTGACTTGGATCCACATAGTGGTATCCTGGTTGAAAAATCAAGTGGGACTCAGCCAATGTTTCATTTTTTTACACAAGCATCATTTTACATCAGATATGTCCAATGTCCGGCCAGTGGGACAGTTGCAGCCCACGAGCAATTTTTTTACTGGCCCCAGGTCTCTGTCATAACATTAATATGTGGCCTGAAAGTAATGTTGACCGCAGTATAAATTAAATGTCAGCCCTCACTTATTTTCAGGTTACCAAATCTGTCCCACTTTTTATTTAAAGAGTTTGGACAACCATATTTTATACTTATTCATATAATATGAATGGCAAATTAAGTAAAAGTCAAGTCAAAGTCAGCTTTATTGACAATTCTGCAGCAAAAACAGAGAATTTAAATTGCGTTTCTCTCTCAGCCCTCGGTTTCTAGAAAACAAAAAAAACTATGCTAGGACACACTACACTGAGACACATGTAGACAGTATGACAGATAGACAGTAAACACATTAGTCATAAAGTGGATAGTGGTACCTTGTAAACAAAAGGTTCTGAGTTGTAAAGCAAATGCACATGATTGTGCAATGAGCACTGTTGGCTTATTTTGGTCTTAAAGTGTTAAAGTGATGTGGTTTCCTGGAGGCAGTTGGTGTGTGTCCATTTGTTGAAAAAAATTAAAAAGAAAAAATGTCAAGACTCAGGCTTTAGGTGGAGCGGACAATAGGGAGAAAGTGGCTGTGTGGAAGGATGGCAGAGCAATGAGTCAGTTTAGCATCCTGACAACCTGGTGGATAAAGCTGTCCCCCAGTCTGCTGGTCCTGGCTCGCAGCCCCCTCAGTCTCCTGATGAGATGGGAGAGAGGCACCGATGATCTTTTCCGCAGCTCTCACCGTGCGCTGGAGGGTCTTCTTACAGGAACTCAGGCAGGCAGTGATGCTGAATAAAGGCCCATAAAGCAGTAAAGCCCTGCAGGGAAATGCTTCGCACACACATAGGTGCTTCAAGATGATTCATTTTCTCGACTATGTCATCATATGGACAGAAAATAACATGCTTAATAAATGCAACAAAATGTTGAGGTGTAAATTATGCTCTGAATACTTAAATATACATTACCCTGCGAATCTCTTCTTGGCTCTTGGGATCACGAGTAGACTAGCAGTCTACAGAGCGAGCTGCCAACGAGATCAAAGACAGCAGAGAAGCTAATGTTGTGATTCATTTCATCTGCAGAAACTAATAACCTCATCATCCAGTCCAGCGTGAATGTGGATCTTTGGTGGGACAGTATGCAGCCTTCGCTCTGAAAATGCTAGTCTACTCGTGATCCCAAGAGCCAAGAAGAGATTCGCAGGGTAATGTGGAGTACCTGCTAAAGTGGCAGGGATGGCCCCCAAAGTATTTGTTTGTCTATTTTTGTGTTGATGCAGAAAAATTTGAAATATGGAGGTATAATAAAGTGTTTAATCGTTTTTATTTAAAAACAATATATTTTCCAAGGTTTTTGGACACTTTTTTTTCGCAGAGAATTTCAGCTGCTTTTGAAAAAAATGATTTCACAGGGTACAGACAAAGGCAGGGGTGCATAGATATGAGACAGTTTGTATAGAGTTAAGGTGTTATAATACCAAATACTAAAAGCATCCAGAAAAGAAAATGTGAATTTTAGGTGTCATCACATTTTATTTTATTTCATGATTGGAATCTGTAAACATTGCAGTGCATTTCATTCTAAGGTGAGATCTGCCATAACAAAAAAGAAGCTCCTTGAATCGAATGCTGGGAAGTAGAGCAATAAGGGACCCGAAAACACAAAAAGTGAAGGGGAGTACATCGGGTTTCTCAGCTGCTTACTTCTAAAATATACACAAAAGTAATTTCCTGACTAAGTCACGTGGTACATCTGACCACGTACGTCATCAACACGTGCATCGACTCGCCGTTCATGAGCCACTCATCTAAATCACTCGGCACACGCTTGAGGGACTCGACCTAAGAAGCACATCACTAAATTATTTTATAACGTTTTGTCTCTTTGTTCCTCAGCTATTGGACGATGAGGACATGAATGTCTCTTTTGGTGCAGCAGCAAGCCTTGTTGACGGCAATCACAAGAATGGCAAGCTGAAGACCAATCTTCCACATTCACAGCTCCGTAAGAATGTTTTTATAACGGCAAAAATACATTTTTCATTTAATATGGTATTACCTTTTCTTTTTTTTGGTATGGCTTAGATTTCCAGGACAGTGCGTTGTCTCCGGCACTTGCCCTGTTGCCTACAAATCCAACTGAAGGCGCCAATGTGGCAGAATATTCACTCCTCCAAAAGAGCAATGTAGAATTTCTGCCTTTAAGGTGAAGAAAATGCCACATTTTTTCACTTTTCCTTCTGAAACACAGCTAATCGACCCTTAGGTTTTGATTATCAATAATTCTTAGCCGATATTTCTGCTTTCGTTTTTGATTTTCTAGTGCAAGTCCAGACTTTTCTGTGGTGCATGCATCAGATGAGGGTTCCTTATCTCAGCACCCTCTGGCCCAAGAGACCTTACCCTGTGAGCTCGAGACTTCTTTGTCACGGCTGGGCGTCGCCGAGACTGCCGATGTCAGTCACATCAGCTCCGGGTCTCGCGATACCCGGCCTGACGCCGCCAGCGAGCTCCTGTACCAACAACTGCTCTCCCAGAGCAACAACACCAGTTGGGAGATTTCCGAAAAAGAGATGAGCAATGCAGGATCTGCTCGAGAAAGCTCTATACTGTCTAACTTGGGTTTACTGCCACAATCCCAGTCCACGTCAGAGGTTCTCAAACCCCCGTTTAAGTCTGCTGTCAAGACAGGAAGACTTTCTGTCATCCTGTCAAGCGAAGAGACTTCAGAACAAGGTTTTTATGAGTCCCATTTTTATTTGCTTGAATTTTTACTTCGTTTTGTCAATTTGTTTATTTATTCCATAGCTTCTATTTTTTCCTGTGTTCTGGATATATATTCTGTTTTTTGAAAATAGTCATAGTTTTGTGTTAAATTATAATCGCAAACGATCTGTTTTTCCGAGCTAAACACATTTCTGTCAAGATAATTAACGAATAGTATTTTTTTGTAAAAATTCTCAGATTTATTGTTGTGATTGTAGACAAATGTTTCGATCATTTCAAGTATTTTTTTTTTTATTAAACTAAAAAACAAATCAAATATGATAAAACATGGTACAAAATATATCTAAAATTGAATGAGTAAAAAACAAATCCAGCATTACTTCTCTTATTTTACCGAACAGAAAACGTGTTTAAAAATAAAGTAAAACGTGAAAAAATAACTCAAAATAAATACAAAATAAAAACTTGATTTCACCAGAAAGATTACATAAATAGATAAGTAAATTATTAAAAAATAACACAATGAATATAAAAAGATAATTGAGTATTTTTTTCAATATTTTACCAGACAACAAGATTTGAAAACTGCATATTCATTAAACACATTAAAGAATTTGGCCATTAAAGATTTAAATGACACACAGAACTTTTGATTGTTTTGTATTACTTTATCATTTTGTATTTACTTTTACAAAAGAGGAATATATTTATAATTTTTAATTTTTGGTCGGAGGGTGATTACAAGTACAGTGAACCTTGTATATTTTTAGTTGAGCATTTGCCTGTTGGCGAATTCATTTTCTGTTGAACCTATCTGCTCATTGAAAAACGCTCAATTCAGTTACCTTTCCCTTTTAAAAAAATTCTTAGAACATGGTGGCAACCCAATCAGTGATGTGTCCCAAGATTCAGACGAATCGTTGGATTCGAAGTCGGGAGCAGCCTCTTCTTTTGTCACTTTAGAGGTTGACGATGATACCTCACATTGGGCCTTGCAGTCCAAACAGACGCAACTCGACATCGAAGGCAGGATCCCGGTAAGTGCTAACTGATTGTGGCGCTCCCAAACTGAACATTGTTGGGTTTTAAATCAGATTTGTAAGCCAATGATCATGTGAAAACAAATTCAAGAGAAGGTCTCTCAAACAAAAGCTTTCAAGATTGGCCAGGCAGTAGAGTGGGAGGGGGGAAACAGTAGTTGTTAGCGTAGTTGGACTCTTATTTTTGATCCTTTGTTTGTTTTCACTAAAGCATGTCAGCCAGACACAAGGTCTTAAATGACATCAAGACAGATCAAAGCCCTCCCGTGTAACAAGTGTTTGACGTCCGTTTCCTCTTTAAGGGCTATACAAATAAAATGACTTGACTTGACTCTTTCCTAGTTGTACCTTCAAAACCTCGGCATCAACCAATCGCCCGACGACATCTTGAATCCGTTTGCGCCCAGGGGACCAATCAGGGAGCCGGAATACTCACCCACCGATCTCAGCACTATTAAGGATTCTGCGGGAGGTACGCCGGTGAGGAGCGTCATCTCATCTGATGGTAAAGAAACCTGTTTCTTGTTCTTGTCAAATATCCCACAATTGCCCATTTTTTAATCTAAAAGTTTAGTAGACCTGCTGGTTGCGGCGTCCCTACCTTACGATGTTTTCACGAAGTGGATACAAGGTTTTTCTTTTTTATGAAAATGTTCCCCAACGTACAAAATCAACAACTACATTCTTTCGTGTGCCCAAAAACAAACCAAATTTTTGCTTATGACTGTGCGAGTTACGTGCCTCATACATCTCTAAGATGCCTTTCTGCTATCTGTTGATGTAATATAGGATGCTGGTCTGTAATTGGTTGAAGACAAGCATCATGAAGCTGCTGGCATGCTATTGGCTGAACTCCCTCCCACATTGCTTTACATTCTCTTTGTTCTGTTCATAATCCTGTGTGATCCGTAAAGACTGAGTTAATGCAATACTGTACTTTTTTGTACAGCGTTACCTCTTTTTAGAATGTACTTCAATACTGCAGTTTATGTACTGTATTTTTTTAGCTATGGGTCACAAGATTTTCAGTGATGCTAAAGGGAAAAGCAAAAACATGATGACCAAGGAAACAAAGCTTATGGTGAAATAAAAATAAGTCACACTCATCGTTACCCTCGCTAAGTAATATGGTCGTAACCAATCAATGAATGGCAAAATGATTAAAAAGGAGGTTAAGCAACAAAGTCTTATAAGGGCATGACAATCTTCACAAATGGAAGTTTTAAAATCTGTTTCAGTTTTGGGCAACCCTGTCCTCCCCCTCTGCATCCACCCACCAATTCACTGTAACAGCTTAAGTCCCGTCCCACTAGAGGAAAATAAAATAGCATTTTTCCTTTGTTTCTTTATATATAAAATGTTATTTAATATACAAGTAGTATTTACTCTATACTATTTTTCCGATTTACAAATTAAAAGGGTATTTCATAGGATGCCAGTTCCTCATATTGTGCACTGTTGTTCGTTGCTTTGACTATCATCATTGTTGCTATTCGCCAATCATGTTCCTCTTCTTTGATATCACACCACTTAGGGCTGATATGATTTTTTCTAACCATGAAGATTTAAGGGGAATGGGGAATAGAATTTTCTTAACTGAATGCTTCTTTCTCTCTCTCTGGTCTCAGCAAATTCAAAATCCATTAGTGATTTTCCTCCCTACTTTGAGTGTTTATTAAATTTTGAACTTAAAACATCATATTTTAAATACACATTTTTACCTGGAGTATAAAGGGTTTGCAGCGCATTAGCTAATTATTCTAGGTTTTCGTCCCCCGCCATATGACAATTTTGCCGTGAGATACCCACAACAGAACGGATTCATGTTGTATCCATGGGGGTCTACTGTACTTTTTATACATCTTGAGTTTTAATCACGCAAATTCACCCTCTCAACTGCCAGGTAGTGAATTACTAAACGTATTTTAAACTTGGAAGAATATCGCAATTAATTTTTTCGTTTAATTTCAGCTGGCAGTCCTCACAAAGTTGAACTTTCAGACTCCAGTACATCAGTATCTTTCAACCAGAACAGTTTGCTGGGAACTGAACCTCTTCTTGAAGAGACTGTGACATCATTATCTATAAACGCCAGCAAGCTGGCCCCGCCTCCTCCCACTGGCCAAAATCTCCCAGCGAGTGAGAGTTCCCATCCCCGTGCTCACACCTCTCTGTTGGTGGTCCGCTCGCCATCTGTTCAGGAGAAACCGAGAGAAGTTGCTGCCCGCCCGAGAAGCGTTAATTTGTCACCAAAGCGAAACGATCCACCTCCTGCAGTTAGGACACAAGACACAGTTGCACCCCGGCGGGCGGAGCCCGAAGGTTGCAGCGCCGCTCCTCAGTTGCCGCCAGTACCCGGACCTCCGCCGAGTCCAGACGTTCAGGAGCCTGCACCGCTTGTCGAACAACAGCCCGATGCGCCGGACGAAGCGCCCCTCGGGCGGATCCCGGAAGATCCCGAGGACCAATCGGTGATGAGCGACGACAGTGGTCAGAGTTCGCTGACTGTCAGGGTGGCCAAACTACTGCAAGGAGAGACCACAGTTGGCCGTCTGTCGGACCAGGTCGCAAAAATGGAACACAGAAGTGAGCTCCTTCATTTGCTTCCCAAATTCACAACAGATTCCTTTTTGTAAACTTTCTCGTCTTGTGGAAACTAGTACATTTCCTCTTTTTTTTTCTTCAAAATACGGCTTTTTTTTCAATCAGGCAGACTTTCAAAAATATGACAAAAATCATTTACTTTACAGAGCAGTTTATGCTGGACATGTCACAAGGCCGTTTCGACACACTGGAGCTAGCCCAAGAGGATCGGCGGCGCGTCGAAGAGATCAAGGCAGCGATGCTTTCTAACAACTTTGTGACGGTGAGGATACAAGTCAAGTCCCATTTACTCGTATAGCCCTTAATCATAGAGAGTCTCAAAGGGCTGCACGGGCCACTATTACAACATTCCATCATCTCCTGAAAGTAAGAAACCTTGAGATGATGTAATCTCCATTCCTGGATGACCAGGCTGCAATGGATGTTGCATGTGCACCAATAGACAAAAGATCATTAACATCAACAACATATTTAATATGGAGGCATGTCGTGTCGCCGTGGTTACCAGCTGCTGCAATTTGCTCGTCGGACTTGGAGGCACACAAGTTTCTGAAAACGCAATATGGGCAGGAAATAAATGCTTGTAAATCTAGTAGCATGACCAATTTGTCTTCAGTAATGTATAACAAAGGTGTTCAATTTAATGAAATGATTTTTTTCAAGCATTTTTAATTAACATTTTGGTTTTAAGTTAATATAATTGTATTGTTTAATCAGGATTTGCTGTCATCTCTTCGGAAAAGTATTTTTTTACCATCAACCCGTTGTGCCCACTTAGAATAATTAAGTAGCCTGCAGACTCGTTCTAAAAATAGCTCGCCAGTGATGGTTCATTGTCATTTTCTAGAAAATTTGATTGAAAACTTGCTTGGTGGTTTAGTCACTGACCCTATTTCTTCTTATTGCAACTAGCAAAAACATAATAACTCAGTGAAAACATAGTAATAAGTTAATTTAGAAACACATATCAAACTTGTAGCCCTTTGTACTAATCAATAACAACAAAGTAGCTCTAAGCTTCAAAAAGGGTTGGTGACCCCTAACCTTACATGTATATGGGTTCACTTCAGTCATAATTAAGCCGAAACTACCAGAAACAAATGTTATTATCCTCAAATTATTTAGTTATCAATTTGATAGAGGTTTACGAAATCTTTTCTTTGAAAATAGTTTTGAATTTAAATTTTTAGCTATTTTGGGGGGGCAAAATGAAGAATTTTTATTTGTCCCCCAAATAATCCCAACATAATAACACTCACAAGGATCTGTAAATTGTTTAAAAAACAATTACAACATTAAGCTAATTAGCAAGTCAAGTCAAGTTATTTGTATAGGCCTTAATCACAAAGAGTCTCAAAAGGCTGCACAGACCACAGATTATTGCAAACCACAGACTATTTTGACACCATCCCCGGATCTAAAACCTACATGAGGGCAAGGAAAAACTCAAAAACCTCATCGTGAGGAAAATGAAGAAATCTTGAGAAGGGACCACACATGAGGTAATCCCCCTTCCAGGATGACCAGGCTGCAACAGATGTTGCAATAACAAATAATACACAGATATTGTCAACATAAAATATAGGTTATTCATACGCTATAGAATATAAGTGTGTTTTAAGCCTAGATTCAAAGAGTTCCACTGAGGTTGCAGATCAAATCTCAGGGGAAAGAGCATTCCACAGCACTGGGGCCCGAATGGAGAACGCTCTTGAACCTGCGGATCTCTTCTTGGCTCTTGGGATCACTAGTAGACCAGCATTTTCAGAGCGAAGGCTCTGGACCAGAACATAGGGCGAAATTAAATCTGAAATATATGAGAGAGCAAGTCCATGCATGACTTTGTATGCTACCAACAGAACCTTAAAATCACATCTTAAGCTCACATGGAGCCAATACAGGTTAGCTAAAATTAGGGTAATGTGATCAAACTTTCTTGTCTTAGTTAAAAGCCTCGCTGCAGCATTTTGTACCAGCTGCATTGTTATTCGTTTCAATCATTGCTTCTCAAATAGGGGTAGTTGCGTCGGTGGTTCGCGCCCCGGCCGAGTCATTCCTAAGACTTAAAAAGTGGTCGGCGGCGCCCTCTGTTGGCTGCGGCTGCATCGGCTCGTTACAACGGGTCAGGTGCAATCGACATTTCGTTCTGTGTACATTGTTACACAGAATGACAATACAAGGAAATTATTATTATTATTATTATTATCACAGATTTTTTTTTTTTTTACTGTCCTGTATAAAATTGCAATTGCACCTCCACTGCATTAGATAGCAGTATCACTCTCATTAGCAGAGTGTTTGCTCGGTGGTGAAAGAGTTGTTTGCGCTGAGCATTTGTGCTTTGCACATAGGACAGAGTATGAAGTGTAGACAGTAAGTATAGTCGACCCTCAAGTTACACCATGAGAGGTTTTCTTCTTTCTAGGGGGGCCATAACAGAAAATAATCGAGAAGCACTGGCCTAAATTACCGTGTCATCAGGTGTCAAGTTTTTAAACTCGCCTTATGGCATTTACAAATGTTTAATTCAGTAACCTAAATGACACTAAGTGTAACTTCTCTGTCACCTTAATATGCAAGTTTAGGTTGGTGCTGTCATCTGCGACGTTGCAGGTAAAGCTTGAGAGTGTCGTGATGACAAAGTTTGCAGTGTGCCCAAACGCATCATTCCTTCTGTCTCCATGACATCATCGCCTTGTGGCCCCTTCCCTTTTAGAGCGAGAGCAGCACAGACACCGAGAGCACAGCAGTATCTAGCGCCACAGCGGCATCTAGGGCCACAGCGGCATCTAGCGCGGCAGCATCTTCATTTTCTAAACTGGCATCTGCGAGGCCGCCGCAAGATGACAACCCGGAGGCTCACTCGCAGGAGGTCGCTGGTGCGGATGTCAGAGCGCACACTTCCATTACTATCGCCGCCCGTAAGCGCCCCTCCCCTGGGCCATCCTCCCCTGGGCCCTCCTCACAGGCCAAGCTGGACAAAGGGTACGTCCACTTTGATGTATTTCTGACTAAGAAGTTTTCTGATATCTATGATAAGTCACTTTAGCTCAGGGGTCAGCAACCCAAAATTTTACAAGCGCCATAACGGACCCAATAACAAATATGCCCTGGATCCCCCCCAAAATATTAAAAGCCTTATACACCCCTATTTCTAAATTAAAATGGAAATTGGATTCATACATCAAAGTAGTTCATTTAATATTTAATCAAAATGTTTTTAAAGTACAGACGCTGCCCTACTTATGAACGAGAGGTTCCGGACGTTCGTTCATAAGTTGAATTTGTTCGTAAGTTGCTTCAGTGTTATCTTTTGTATGGAATGTATGTTACGGTTTATATAAGTATGTTTAAAGCTTCTATAAGTAATCTGTATTGTTTTGTACTAAAAAATAAACATTTCATAAAATAATGTGCTCTATAAAAATAAGTAAAGTTGAGTTTAGCTCACTTTTGGAAGATGCGCTTCAAGAGGTCCTCTGTGGTAAAAAGTGGCCGAAAAAAAAACGTTCCGACCATTCCCTCAACCGAATTAAGCTTTCTTATTCCATTTTTGTTTCAAAAGAAACGGCTTGCTTCTTCTTTTCACTTTACACCAACCATATTGAATGGGTGCACAAGGGATTAAACAATAAAAACGCCAAAGTTCTTAGCGCGTTAGTAATACAGTACACGTTGTTATGTTTACACACGATCCCGGAAGTAGAAGCCAGATTTGTTCTGTGTGGATGCTGGGTGACCTCTCACAGCGCCACACGCCGGTAGCGGCGGAAAGAAGCACTACAGTAATGTCCTCTACTAGTAAAAAAGTGCACACAATACAAAATCTAACCTGCAGCAATGTCCGGATATTTTTCGACATCCCGAAAGAAAATTTTCGTATCTACCGTTTTACTTAAATCGAATGTTCGTAGGTAGAGGAGCGTCTGTATTGGTGAATATTAAGAATTGTTGGGATCCAGCATGCAATTGTCCTCCAGAGGATGCCAACAGGCATACAAACTACAGGTGCCTGTTCTTCATTTCCCGCATCCGATTCTAACCAGAAACCTAGTATTAAAGGACTGTGCCGACAGCTGTCAGAACTTTCCCTTTCCTTTATGTTCCTAATCTCCTGCCCGAGTATACCTGTCATTTAACTATTGACTTCCTTAACTTTGCCAGCTGAGTTTTTTGGGGACTTTTCCTTTACTTGTTTTCTCCCCCTCTTGTGAGGACTGCATTTTGTTATTTCTCTTTAACGCCAAATAAAGTCTTGTCAGTCAGTTTGCCTCACCAAAACATAACAATCTTTGTGTCATGTTTGTCCTACAGAAAACCATCACATAAAAATATGTACACATTTTCTTCCCCCATACTTTTCAATTTCAAAACATTTTGTGTAAAACATGCAGTGCTAGAGCCCTAGGGTGCTGATCCCTGCTTGAACTCATTTATTCAGAGACTTCTTCAATGGAAGATTCATCTTTGTTTTTTAATTTGTCAATACATCACTCGTACAACTACAGTTAACGAACATTCTTTTGCAATCTAAAATGTGTAGGAAGTCTCCCGTGGCCAGGAAGTCTGTGTCGGAATGCTCAAACGTGACTGAAGCGTCGACTTCTCGACTGGGGAAGCACAATGCCGAAGACTCCACCGTCCCCTTCAACCACGTATCGCGGGCCCACCTTACCATCTCGCCGAGACCACCTCGGCTGGCACCTCTTGCTGTCTGCTCTTCCTCCTCCTCTTCAGATGAGCCACCTGCTGAGAAGTTCGTTCCCCTGAGGCGCTCCTCGCCTGCCGTCAGCAGCACGGATGAAGGTGTGGGCCCGGCCAGCACCCCGCCCAGGTGGGAGGGACGAAGACACCAGACAGCTGCTCTACCCCATTCCCCTCATCATTTTGATTATCGTCGTCGTCTGCATTCTGTCCCAGCCATGGCCATGAGGAGTTACACACCTGAAACACCAGGTAGGGAAAAATATGAAATGAATTATGTAAACAATATGTCAAGTGTATTAGAATTATTTTTGGAAATGTCTAACTGAAAAGAGGACTGGTTTTACACACACCAAACAATAACTCAATACAGTAGTATCTTTTCTTACAAGCTTACTTGGTTACAGGATTGTGGTTTGAGCTCAAATTGCCCGTGTAAAAAGTGAATTTCCTAAATGAAATAATTAAAACGATTCGGTCGGCTCCCGTCCACTCAAAAGCGTACCCTAGTTTCCGGACACATCTTGCTTATCATTAAAACACATTCAAATAAGAATTAAACAAAAAATACAGTAATAAGATAAATAAGATATGAACAAAATAAAATACAAGTCTATTATGCTGCATAGGAAGGGGATGGGTTTCAAGGCGGAGTCACAGAGATTACTTGCCTGTCAACTTGATATCATTTAAACTTAGTTGAAACCCAGTACATATTTTAAATCCGTCAATGTCTTTAATTGTTTTATTTTATTTCATTTTTTGAGCGCACCTTGATCCAAGCCCTGCCAACTGAGAGAGTAAGAACAAAGGGGTTCAGAAGATGCATCCTTTAGGTAGCATGACAAAGGCTCAGGAAACAAACTCGTCCATGATATAAATTGGCCTAACGGCATTGGAGATCTCAAGTCTAGGGGTGCTGGCCAATCTGCGTAAATCTTTGCTATCCAAAACGTTCCTCCGTGTTGCAGGAAAGCATCTGTTGTTCGGTTTCTAAATTTCTGTTTCCCGCAAAGGAGTGACCCAGCGATAACTGAAGTGCGAAGTAGCGAGGTGTCTCTGTATTTCATTACATGAGATCTATAATTACCAAGCACACAAGTCAGATATAAATCATATGCTTAGTTTTCTATTTTTTAAAAGTTTTCTATGCAACATGATTTTGCTAAGAATTTTCGTGATGTGTTTGGCCCAGTGAGAGACGAGTGTTCCCCACGTGCGTCGGCGCCGCCCTTGCTGCGTCCTTACAAGCCTCACGGCTCCAAAGAGCTCTTCTACGTGCCGCACATGCAAGCCGACGCATGCTCCTCGTCCACCACTATGGAGAGCTCGCACACGGGTAGGTTGAAATTTCTTTTATCTCACGAGAATGAATCCAGTATATTTTCCAACCGGTTTTGAAAATATTTTTTAAATTTATACAATATTTATTTACACTGAGAATAAAATTGCAAATACAAAAGTGTATTTTACTTTTAAAGTTTTCATTCAATTCAGATTCAATTTATTATTTTTGCTGCACATGAAAATTGGAATTTGTAAGTAAGTACAAATGAATGCATGTTTTTAAAATATTGGGAACAGTTGAGGTACAGCCTCACCTGTATTCATGGAAATACAAAATTAAAAAAAAATCAAATGGTTATTATTCAGTGTTCGAGTTTTTACTCATTTAACGTCACTATTTTGTGATTTTTTTCATAACCGCTAAATTTACACATTATATTCGGAACATGCGACCCTACTGAGGATAAGCGGTGCAGCTGATGAGATTCTGAACATTATTGATACAATAAGTATATAACATATTACTATGCTGAGCATCTGCCGATGCAGTGAGGCACGCAATCCTCTTGCCTCATGGCAGAAGGCAATGGTGAGAACAAGAATTCTGATATAGTGCACATCTCAGCCCCAAACAATAGAATTAGTGGTAGTATTAATTTACCAGCAATTCAAGACGTCTAGTTGTTTTTTTTCTCGCTGCATGGACTTTTTTTACATAATGGATAATTACTTGTCTAATGATAATTCTATTCAAAAGGAGCAGCGCATAGATTTCATCTATAAGTTAAAATATGACAATAAAACATGTGTTCCTATGCTGTGGTTTATATATACATATCTTATAAGATGTTGGTTAATTTATTTGTAAATCTGATTGTGCCTCACCAGACATGAATCTTCACCCCACGTCACTTTCCATGTTTTATTAAATAAACATTCGTAATTTCTTGGTTTATTATTCAGTTATTGTTTTTGCTTATCTAGCTTTCCTTTTTCTTCATGTGAGCTTTGTACTTACAGAAGTTTTAAAAATGAATGTCCACTCCACCCACAAGACATTCTCCCGTAAATTTGTGTTAAGCAGCTGCCGCTTTGTAACGTGCACCGCTTTATAATTGATACACTTGGTGCAGGGGGTATGGCCACGCTAATCTACCACAGTATGTGTGACACATGAGATGATCTCTCCCCCCATTTCCTACCAAGCATCACCTTACCTGTGTTTGTCTTCTCCCTCAGGTCTGGATGACGCAGTGCCGCCGCTGTTCAGCGCAGACGTTCTTGGCAAGCAAGATCCGGGTCTGGACCGCGGCGTCGCCATCAAGCATGCCGAGGGCATCTACAGCAAAAGGCGCAGCGCCGCCTCACTTCACAATCCCGGTCAGCGCAAAAGGCCACACGATATGTTCAAGTGCTTCTGCTGCGATTGATAGTTCTCTTGTGACTGCAAGCGTGTTGTCAAATGTGACCAGTTGGCCATATTGGATGGGTCTACCGGATGCGGTTTGATGTTGTCAAGGGCAGTTTATTTTCTCACTGACAAGCATTGTAATGCGTTATTTATAGCATTCGGTAGCTCAAATGTCGTTGCAACCCAGTGCGTTACTCCAATACATTTTAAAATCAGAACACATATTAAAATGGTTTGTCTTTCGCTCGCAAAGTAGCATACAATCCTCAGTCCCCCAGCAACACAACGCTGCATACAAATACTCAGTAAGGTGGCATGTTTATATCTGACTAGAAAATTCGACTGAACAGAGTTACAGTAGCACCAACTCAAGCACAGAGTACAAAAACACGTAATTTATCCCTTTCCCAATTGATATTCTGGAATTGTTTTCCTACGGTACGTACTAACATCCAAGCTGTATTTACAACTATAAAATAAATACTTAAAATGGTGGGCAGCGTGCTGGGAGGGGGGTTATGTTATACAAGCACAATAAAATCAATGGGGTAATTTACACGACATTAACCATAAATGGAAAAGGAAACATTCGAGTGGTTTGAAGTCAAATGACAAAATGGATGTGGAGTGTCTTGGCTGTGTTAGTTTGCAAGCTCTCCAGATTGCACAAGCTAAGAAATATAGTGAAATAAGTGTTCACACGTTTACTTCTGTTTTCCTAATTATTTAACTATTTTAAAGCAGATTTAAGGGGTCGTTTCATTGCGAGTTTATACAGTAATTTGTGACCAAATATTTACTTTACTTTCAGAGTAACGCACTACGTTTTGGTGTCGGTAATCTGGGGCGTAACTATATAACTTGAAATTAAGTAACTAACTAATTCCTTTTTTTTTTCAGTAACGCCCATGACACTAGTAACGCTTATGGTAATTTTGTTGGATGTTCAAATGAAAGACGAATGTGTCAAGCGTTGCTCTTTGTGATTTTACAGTTTTTTTCTATATACCTTGTGAGTGGAGGCAAGAGCGAGAACCTCACTTGCAATGCGCCCTTCGGAGATAATGGGCGCATGCCATAAATCCCGGGCGAAAATAATATAATCCCAGCCAAAATGAGCTCCAAAGAAAGCAGAGCTGAAAAGAATGCACCTTGAGCTGAGGGCAGATATAGCCCCCAAGATAACGCAGCACACTAAAACACCTTGCTGATGATAGTGCAGCGTTTGCCAGTCCCATAGATCGCCTTATTTGAACCCTAACCCCTACACAACACGCTTTTCTCTACTGCACATGGGTCTTGTTTGGACATCATTGAACATGTGTTGTCGTAACTTAGCCTGGAACGTTAAATGACCACTTTGATCTCTATATTTCGAATGTCAATCACAAAAATAATGAGGTAAAGTTATTACACCCATCCAATATGGCTGCATTACTCTGGTTTCCCAAATGTATATTACATTATCGCAACCAATGATATAACAATCCGGTGTTATATGCAATTGTAATGCTAGGTGGTGCTGTGGCGTCAGATGCTAGGGTTCCTCCCGGGACTCCGCATCAGACTTCTACGATGGAGCGCTTTAGAACAGGGGGCGGAGTCTCACGGGAAATGGACCAATCGCTACCCTCACCTGCCAGCAGGGAGGCGTGGATCATGGAGCAGCTGATGCGCCTGTCTGATCTCATCCTTGCCACCGGGGGCGCTGGCGCAAGACCGGCTAGGATGTACTCCGACGGACCTCAGGTGATACCCACAATTAAAAACCTTATTTTTCTGACATGAAGGCATATCTAAAAACCTCAAATTGGCTAGAAATTTGAATGCTAACCTCATATACCTCAGAATATGGTGGATAAGATTGGTAGTGCATACAGTAACTATAGGTATTCATTACCATAGGAGGGTTTATGTTATATTACTGTAGTTGTGCACTGATTGTGTAATAAGTGATGAGGCGATAAAGATTGTATGCAACGGTAATCAAACTCAAGTTGTGGCGGTGAGAGGGCTACCACTAGACCAACTGTAATACAGGTGACACGCGATAAGACCTTGTCTCATTATCACTCTATTTTTTTAAATCACGGTGCCAGATACACTGATTTTCTTAGTGTATTCTGATAGGTTAAACCACTAGTTTTCCGTGAGAGATCGTCAGGTGTGCCATGAGAAATTGTTCAATGTCACTTTTTAACATTTTATAAAACATTTATGAATCAGTATTGTGTCTTTGTCAAGTGTCTGTGCCGTAAAAACTGGGGGTATTATAAATTATATTTACACTGTTCAGTGTCATTTTATAACATTTTTGGTTAGTGGTGTACCTCCAAATTTTTCCAATGTAAAAAAACATGCCATGGCTCAAAAAAGGTTGAAAAACACTGCGTTAAACAGTCTCTTCACGCAAAAATGTTGGAGAATGGAGAAAACAAAGTACTATG
Source organism: Urocampus carinirostris (assembly GCF_059441175.1). Classification (NCBI taxonomy): domain Eukaryota; kingdom Metazoa; phylum Chordata; class Actinopteri; order Syngnathiformes; family Syngnathidae; genus Urocampus; species Urocampus carinirostris. Next base: position 26,065,406 of record NC_142363.1, on the reverse strand, counting down.
AAACGAAAACATATGTGATACACTAGTGAAATAATGGCGAGAATGTTCAAATCATCCGTATGCGGAATTAGATTATCCATGCAAATAAGTGCCATTGAAAATAATAATAGTGTTATAATGAGATAAGCTTTAATGCCTTTTCATATGTCATCTGTGGTGGTCTTGTCGTAAAGTATCATCGCTCTCACCGCCATTACTCGGGTTTGATTCCTGTTGCCTGCAATGTTTTGCGATCTTGGTCAGCGACACTTATCAACTGATCAATCTTTGCATTAATAAATACCATGAGTGTTTGAAGAACCCAACGGTTATGCACGAATACACGTCGGTAGCTCTTACCAGGTTTGGAAAATCCTGGGAATTTTGGCATCGATCCGATCCAAGTAAAGTACAGTATTGGTCAGTACTGATCTGATCATTATTTTCATTTTCATTTTTGTTGAACTCCACAGTTCAGCAACACCTAGTGGTCAAATAATACACAGTGACAATTTAACAGTATGAAACACAAATATAAATTGATCAACTGTGTAACAATATCAACATGACAACCATAATACCTTCCAGTGCCGATAAAGTCTAAACACAATTGAACTAGTTATAATTTGTATTTATAACATTACAAATCACTGGTAGCATTATTATAGTGCTAGTTAAAATGACACGACCGTATCGATCACAGGACAATAGTATTGATGCGATTCATCGTTGTGCTCAGTATAATATTGATAATCTGATCGATCAGCCCACCCTCTGCTCTTACTGTAATCTCTATTTCATGCCTCTTATAGCCGGATGCGCTTTACATATGAAAAATATACAAAAAAAGACACATTTTTGGGTGGTGCGCCTTATAGTGTGTGATTCATTGACGGGATTGCAACTGACCCTTTTTCCCATGCAAGGAAGCGGCGCCGCGGCATTCGCACGAAGCCTGCACTCTTTGTCCCGCCGACAGAGATGAGTCTAGCACCACCACGTCCACATTAGACACAGACCGCCTCATCCGAGCCTTCGGGGCCCATCGCGTCCAAGGCGCCAAGACCCCCAAAAGCCCCAAGATCTCAAAAACGCCTGCCCGACTCCACAAACTCTATGAGGATGTAGCCAAGCAGAGAGAGAAGTGGGAGGGCCGGAACTTCAACAACACACAGTCTGAGACTAACTGCTCTGATGCGTCCAATGTATGTTTATGATTTTTTGTTTTACTGTAAGTGTATACGTTTATCAAAATTGGACTAATTTGGATGTTTATGGTTACTCTTTATACAAAATGCAAATAGTTTAAAAAAAAAAAAAAAACACCCAAAAAATAAAAATACTAACAATTTAGGTTTTGGACAATCTTTTTAGTGTTGTTATTTTGAAAGAAATGGAACTATTTTGAAATCAATAATCAAAAGCTTTGCGTTTGGCTTTATTCCTCCCAAATTTTTGTCATTGCTTTACGCTGCAAAAATTCACATTTTTTGTAACATTGAAAAAAAAATAGAAAAACATGAGCTATTTTCCTTATCATGGAAAAATTTGTTGAATACAACTGTGAAAAAGAATTCTACAAAGAAACGGGGCCAAAAAATACAAAATTATTCCAATTTAAAAATACACATTTTCTAAAGAATGAAATTGTTTTAAGATTCTCTTGGAGGGGGGTTGCAATAAATTTATTTTCTTGCTTTTTTCAAAATATCTTTTTAGTTTTGGGGGACGATTGGGGTGAATTTGTGATGTCTTTCCTTCAATTTTGCAGATGACGGTTGATTCGTCATCGATAGGCTCGTACGGCAGAACCACCAAGAAGTCTTTCAGCAGAGGCATCCAAATAGGTAAGGTCACAACAAAATTCTATACATTTTATTAGGCTTATTTCTTGCCCCATTTATCTATCTTTCTAACCAGGTCATAACCCTCGAGAGGGTTGACCGACAGCAAGACAAACACATACAAAAACAAAGAAAATTAAAAAGGGACAAAGTGGCAAAAAACACACACAAAAATCTTTGGGACCATGGCCAACCCAAATGCTCAAACACACAAACAAGTTAGGCACCTCAGCACTTTAAGTTGGTCATGCCTTCGTCCCTCCAGATGAAACGGGACACAAGAAAGCAGCCATGTCACTCGGGTCAGGGTGACACAACACACTCTTCTGTTCAACAGCAGGGCCCGACAGCTTTCACTGGTTTACCTCTGCCGCATCATATGGGTGCCCTGCCCATCCCTTCGATGGGCCCATTTAAACAGACATAAACCAGATGATTTTTTTTTTTGTTTGTTCACAACTCGCCTATTCCTGTTGATGTCAAAGTTCTTTTTTGTTTTTATTGTAAGATGTTTTATATGTTTTTGTCAAGTAAATCATTTAACGTATCTTGCACAAAAGCACTGATTAATTTATTTGGTTTTCTGCTGTGAAGAGGAATGATGAGTAAATCACTTATCCTGTTTTTCCAATCGGACGCCTGCAAAGAAAGTTACTGAGGTTATTCCTATTTTTGTCTATTATTGTGCAGTTGTTCTTTATTTTAGCTCCCTGTTTGTTTTTTTGACTATTGTTTTGCACTGTTTATTGTTTTTGTCTTTCCATTTTGTGTTACCTTTTCCGTTAACCTCTTGGACTGAATAAAAACTATGTCTTTGGGCAAGCACTTAGCCTCGAATTCCCCTGATATGGAGGTAGGTGCCTTGCATGGCTGACTCCGCTATCGATATGAGAGTATGTTTGTAAAAGGGTAAAGTTGTGAAGTGTATCATAAAGCGCTTTGGAGTTCCTCAGTGACTGGTAAAGAGCTATATAAATGCAGTCTATTTACTGTGGTTAATTATCTTGATTATGACACGCCATTTTCATCATTGGTACTAATGACCAAAAACTGTTCTTTGATTTCCAAAACCTTTAGTCGGATCTGCTTTTATATTCTAGGAGATTTAATAAAAATTGCCCCGGGGAGGTTCATTATAACAGGTTGGACTTTTTTTTTCTGAAGTCTTTTCTTCCTGTCCTCCCTGCAAGTTTGAAATCAATTGATGTCTTCTCTCCTTAATTTGAGTGTCTTTTTAAGTTTAAACTCAACATTTTTTTAATAAAATGCTTCAAAATGAATGACCGTCCTAAATAACATTTTTGCCGCCAGGTGACGTGGACATCGCATACAACGCAACCCGCCTCCACACCCGAGACGTGGGAACCATGTTCCCGCCTGAGGGAAAATCGCGGAGAACTTCGTGTAAAGGTCTCATGACCTCCCTCAAGTTCAAGAAACCGCGAATGCCGCCAAAGCCACCCAAAGGTAGCTGTGATGGACAAATAGAATATCTATTTCCATGAATATGATTCATCTCCATTCCAGCAGTGTGGTGGTTCATTCCGTGGGACGATTCGTCCAAGGAGAACCTTCCTGAGAGGGAGGAGGATTTCGAGGAACCGGACGAGGCGGTACCCGGTCCAAGCTCCCTTTGGTACGACGACAACTCCGCCACCAAATTGGCTCGAGAACCTCTCCGATCGCGACAGCAGCAACCTGACCATTTCTCGGATGAGGAGTTCCCCCGTCCTTTTTCGTCCAAAAGCAGCCTCCATCCCACTTCTCTGCAGGTTACACTTCTAATGATTTTTATCTAGTAGACCCCCAGGATACAGCATCCCTACCCTATGATGTTTTCTTTTTACGGGGTGGAATATGATGTTGAATTGACTCAATGAAGTGTCTTGGCGCTCATCTGTTTGTGAATACAATTTTTCACAAATGTCCTAGAAGAAGTGCTATCTCCAGTGTAAATTAGATAGCACCGTTTAGTGGTGAAAAATACTTTGTGTAGTGCCCCTCCTTACAGCATTTTCCTGACTATACGACCTTAACACATTATTTTGTGTGCCCAAACATTTAGAACATTTGAACTTTGCGCTATTCATGTGTATGACGAGTTGCATCCCCAAGAAACCTGTCTGCTATTAGACCACATTATGTAACGATGCTGGTCCCTGTCACGGCGTCATGAAATTAGATATTCTATTGAGCTAAATAAATAAATGAAATACTTTATGCGTATGGAGAGGTCTGATGTAAGATTATTAGTCCGGGCTCTGGCCGGGCTTCTCTCTCGCTGCCTTTTTTTTTTTTGGGGATAAATTATCCGCCTGTCATTGTCCTTTTTCTTTTTTTGTGGAGTATCTGTGCAATATATTCTGCCCCGCTCTTGCGCGGCGCAGCCGATGAGCTTGCCGCCTAGTTAGCCAAATTCACTCCTCATTCTGAGTCCTCTCAAATAAATATGACAATTTGGGTTCGTTTGGGCTCGGTCCATCAAATCAAGTTAATTGGTCGGATGTGGGTTTTTTTAAGGTCCAATCTTACCTCTAGTTTGATGCCACTGAACATTTTGAGTGGTTGGTCATAAAAATGGCTGATTTCTCACACTTTAATTTCACCTCCAAATAATGTACACTGACATGCATTGTGTCACAAAAACGAGCATCCCACTAGGGTTTAAAGTAGGGAGGCAGTTAAAGACAGGCAATCTTTTAAGAGCATGACAATCCTCATTCAAGTTTAAGTTTTTTAAAATCAGTTTTAATCTGCTGTCTCCTACCCCTAACTCCCAGCTCAAGTCACGTCACACATTTTTCCTTTTCATGCGTATTTATTTGCTAACTATATATATTACCTAAACGTATATGTAATACATATATACAATATACATAGAATTAGTACTTACTATATACTATTTTTTTTTGCTTATGTTTTTATCCAAACGAACACATTAACTTATTTACCATAGATGTCTATCACCATGGGTCTGGAACCCTTTTGACCCAAAAAGTCATAAAAGCAAAAATATTGAAAAAAAAATTTTAAGAGACATACTATATATTTTAAGACAAAGTTCAACAAAACTGCTAAACCTGCTCTCCGGACTAAAGCTAATTCTTCAGCGCATTTTATTTCACTGTCATTTGATGATTTGATCAAATCTATAAAATAATAATTATGCCACAGCCTGAGTGTCATATCAATACAAACATACCAGCTAAAATTTGGCTCCCGCCCTTAGTTACTTAAGAGTGCTGAGCCCTAAATAATTGTGTAATTGTTTCAAAACAAGGTGCTAGCAAAGTTCTTTGGTAAAAATGTCACAAAATATTGCAAATGATAAGGATGTCGTTGTATTTACCTTTACCTGCACACTGCAGTGAGCTAGAGAAGGGAGTGCCTTGTGCTCATGTGCAAAGATCTTCTCACCTCTACAGCTCACCTAATCAGATTGCTCTAAGTGGTTTGCTTTTTATTTATTTAGTTTGATCAGTGGGTTTTCATCAAGTATCTCAACAGTGAAAATAGATAGTTGAACGAGTTTCCGTTTTAAAGGTTTCTTAGCGGCCTACTGCCTAAACGGGGAATGTTGGTGTGACACCCTGACTGTAAACTAATTAGGAAAATAATGTGTCTCATATTTACTGGACTAAACATTGAATCTTGTTAGTGTTACCTCGGCTCCGCATGTACCTAAATTGGGATGACCTTGTTCAATACAGAGGAGCTTGCTGCTGACTTAATACCCGTTGTTGTTTTTGGCACCTTCTGCAGGATGCTCTGGCAAGCCGACGAGCCGACTTCATTTCTCATTCCCGGCAACGCGTCCGAATCATGCATGCACGAAAAATGAACGCACCCTCGTCAGGTAAAAAATATTGAACAGGTTTTTTGGTACATTTTTTTACTCATTCAATGCCAGACGTTTTTCTCAAATTGGAAGAGCCAATTTTTGCCATTTTTCAGAAAATGCTGTTTTGTAGCTATATAGGCAAAGGACATATCGATATAATGCTCAAACCCTCATATTTTAGTGCGAAAAAATATGTTTTTAGCTTTAACCATTGTTCGTAAACAACATTTGAACATTTAAGTTTCTTAAAAATCTGAGAAAAACAGCTTTTTGTGATACAATGTATTTCAAGCAGAATTTTTACTTCATTTGGTGCTTTCCATAAACAGAAGGGCAATTTACTGCAATATAAAATTTTATTGCAAGAACACTCAACTGATATATAATGTGTTAACTTTCTGTTACCATGGCGATTGCCTTCCTGCAGACTTGCACGAAACGTCAACTCTCTCTTACCAGACAACGAGAATGGGACTCTGTCATGCTTTTTGGAAAAGAGCAAGCTCTATTGAAGAGTTAACTGCCTATTACTATTTGTCCATATGTCATCAGTATCACCACACTGCTTCACTACACCTGGACGTCATATGGGGCCTCCTACACACATTCGCTGGAAAAAGGAAGCAACACTAGCAAGTTGGGGCTTTCTTGATGTGTGGACAAAGATCTGAACAAAGCCACTCCTGCCATCTAATAATGATTTATCATACTTAAATCATTCCCAGAGGCTTGATACTTACTCATGAGCTGTGCCAAACCCTTTATAATCTTATTTAATAATATAAACTAAACAAGCAAAACGTAAATATAGTTTTTGGCACTCAGGGACAATGCTTCTGAAAAAGTATTCACACGTTACGGCATTGAATGAGTTAAACAAGTTTTCATCTTTTGTCATGGAAGATTGTTCACAGGCCGGCACTGAATAAGACGTGTGTTTGTACAACAAATGTAACTTCCAATTATTATATGTCCCTTATTGTACAGTTTTTTTTTTGCTTGTAATTGCTAACAGCGCTTGGTTGCAGGTGGCATACCGAAGAAGGCGGTACCCCGGAAGGAAATGATGGAGCGAACCAAACAGTAAGAAACATCTTCAAACTGCCAACTTTTTGTGTTTTCTTTCCTTTTCCAAAATGCAACAGTTTTTTTGTTTGTTTTTTGTGGTTCAGGTTGTGTGAAAGACTTCCGGAGGTTTTGCGCAGGTTAGAGATGGAGCGAAGAGACGCGCAACTACGACTGAACAGACTTAACCTGCAGATCTACAACAAGGTATGAAAAACACGACTACATTTGGGATTCTGTTGAGATTCTTTAAAATATTTTGGTGCAGAAAATATGGCTTTAATGGGTCAACACCAAAAAAATATACTTAACATTTATAGGAATATATATATCCTCGTTACGATTTTAAAAGTATGTACTGTATATACTCATATGAGCCAAATTTAGAATTACAAACTACAATACTGAAATGGGGGTTTGGCTTATTATATGGGCATAAAACAAAATGAACACAAGGGGGCGTACGATAGGCATAACCACCTAATGGTCCACAGAATTGCAGTGTCCTCATGCTTTCATGTTTAGTGAATCAGTGCCATTTTGATGTTTTTTGGGGGACCACATCTCATTTTGTTGTGATCTAGTGCATTTTATTTCCTCTTTGCCCATGACAATGGGTCCCAAGAAAGTTATTGACAAATCAAAGAAGGAAATGATTGCCAAATATTAAAATGGTGCCATTGAAGCGCTGCTTCTAATTGTTTTATTTTAACGTTTGTTATCATCTAAACACTCAAGTTATTACAGTTTTCAGGTGAATCTTTTAGGTATGTATTTTGCGTAGTATATGGCTATTTTCTAGCATTTTTAGGAGGTTCACTTATATGCGAGTACATATGGCATCTTAATTTTTTGCCGTTTGAAAAAAAATGTTTTGGGCATTTATGCATTAAAAAAGACCAAAAAGTGCTGTTATTCTTAAAGAACTTGTCAATGTTTTTTTTTTTAAAGACCAAAGCCAAAAAAGGTCAATACAAATTTCTTAAAAAAAAATGTTTACAATTTGAACTTTCTTTTAGGCGGTTTATTTTTCCTCTCGCAGAGAATCACCAAACGTCGCCTGGAGAACAACCCTGTCCAACGTGCAAGCATTTGGTGATTTGTTTTAATCAATGTGGTTTTTTAAATAATTTAACGAGTAGAATAGAGAGTTGTTTTAATATTTTAAAACTTTTATAATAAAATAGTTAATGAGAAATGCTTCAGGTTGACAAGCCACATTTTATTTGCATACAGTGCACATAAGAGTGGTTAAAAAAGGGGGTCATCTTGCCATTGCCAAACAGGAAGGCTCAATTTGAGATTCGAGCTGTAACATTTCATACTTGTGAGGCGGATTTGCCAACAGTGCTTCCCTTCACTAAAATGAACAGAAATATTCTCTTGAACAGGGGTCACCAACCTTTTTGTCGCTAATTAGCACAATCGGCTATAATTTTGATGAGTTATTTTAAAAATGCTTATCCCGCTAATACTATGTAGTTGCAATTATCACAAGTGGCGTTAAAATAGGTTCAGTTGACGACTAGAACGTCTGTCTTGAGTTATTTTTAAAAGTATTTTGAAATAATTGATCATATACTTATATACATATCAAATCCTAGAAAATCATAATGACCCATTACTGGACACCATGTGGGTGACCCCTGTTCCAGACAAAGTGCCAAAATACATAAAGATCACCACTTTCTTAGACTCTTTTGCAACCTGCCTTGCATGCAAAGACACAAAAAAAAGGATATAAACGAATGTGCAAACGTTGCTCTGATGTAAAATAAATGTTAAAAGCCAATAAATAAAACCAAGTGGAAGCTGCGGGACAAGGAGGAGGCTCATTGGCGTAGGAGAAGGCTGTGGACGTGTCGCAGTTGATGTTGCGTGAGGAGGACGCGGTGGACTTGTTCATGTCCCCGAGGACACGGGACCATCACTCGGCCCACCAGCCCTGAAGAAGCCCCGAGACCCTCTTTGGCCTAAAAGACACATTCATCAAGTTCATCAGTGAGTTGTTCATTTGTATTTTCCTATAAAGAATGAATGATTATATCGATATCAGGCTGATACCATGTTTTGATATACATTTGCAGTATTTATTCATGTATAAAGCGCACTTGAAATTATCTCCAAAAACAGGAAACCACTTGAGTCTAAAAACTGTAGAGGCTTAGCCAGAGTCAAAAGTGCTTGCCTTGTGTATGTGGAGGTTTGCTGACGGACTGACAAGGAGTGACTGGAGTAATGAGTTTAAATAGGAGGGGAATCAAGATATGATGACCATATTAAAATATACTCTATCAGAGAAGAACCTCACCCAAAACTACTGTAAAATTTCAATCATGAAACGATAATACCCTAACATGGTCTCGTTACATTCACATGAATCCAACCATTTAAAATCATTATTTCAAAACACACTATACTTCAGACAGGTTAAAAAAAACACGCCCAAATACATGACTGCATCATTTAAGGTTCCTTTTTGTAATCAGTTTGTTTCGCTCTATAATTCCCCATTAAAAAAACACTTTAGGGTACGTCTTGGGATTTTACAGGAATGTTAAGGGGTTAAATGAAAATGAATTGACAGAGCATGATTTACACCCCCTCATTTTATTGCACGCATACATTTTCTTATCCACATGATGGTGTCGTCGAGGAAATGTCAACACTAACATTTTTTCTCAGCTCAAACTAAGCTTTGCAAGCGACACATATTGTTCGTACACTCACCTTGATGAAAGCGGCAGAGGGAAACGTGGCAAAATCGGAGGGCACTTTGGCGCCGGGCTGTTGCTTGACCACGTGTTCGGCGACTTCACCCTGACACAAAAAAATGGAGTTTGTTGTACATGTACCTATTTGTCTACGTGTTTGTGTGCTCACCTTGAGCCGGTCGAGCGTGTCGCGTAGCGACTGTAAACGGGCCGTCTGCTCCAGAAGTTGAGCGCTCGGACTTACTGGAGGAGGAAAATGAACAAAAAAGTCACTAGTTAGGGAAAGTAACTAATTCTGTTACTTTAAAAAGAGTACTTGTTAGTCAAATGCAAAACACTGCAGTGACGTCTTTGTCAGGAGATTGTAGAGATGGCAATTCAGACTTTTTTAGAGACCTGGCTTTTTTGGCTTGGCTTACTAAAAAGATCTGACTCTTTTGGGTCCCTAACAGCTCTACAATATCAATGGCTATATTTGTTGCCGTTTCTCATGTTGAGGTTTTTGAGATTTTCCTTGCCCTCATGTAGGTTTTAGATCAGGGGATGGTGTCATAATAGTCTGTGGTCTGTGCAGCCCTTTGAAACTCCTTCTGATTAAGAGCGTCTCAAATAAACATGACTTGAGAAAAAAAGAGGTCAGTAAGGGAACCAGCTGATGATCGGTAGGGAGCAGGATCCCTTCCATTCGCTTCCGAGAGTCAGCTCATAGAGACGTTTCGTTCACAAAACGACACAAGTCAGTTGCTGTCAAATACAGGCTTTACATTTTTCGCAACTCACCTTTTGGCGCATTAGTAAATGCTGTATTCATAATTGCTATTTAACTATATGGTATTTACTATTTTAAACAGGGACATGAACCGAAAAGACGTGGTTGGCATCCTGCAGCCAAAGTAACACACCGTTTTTGACCATCTGTAACGGCTATATTTATTCCCAACACGGAAAAGTCCTACTAAACCGATATAAAATATGCCAAAAACCCAAATAATAACAGCAAAGTGACTCACAAGGGCATTTCCCAGTGACGTCCACCACTTTGACATTAGCGCTCATCTGCAGCAACGTTCCCAGCAGTTGGTCCGTCTTCCTGTAGAGAGCGCCAGAGAAGGGTGCAGAAGCGTCCCTGGACGGCAGTTTGGTGACGTGGAGCGGGGGCAGGGCCGCCAACTGGCTGCGCATTTTCTCCGCCTGAAGGGGGCGCCTCCGTTCAAGACCATTCTGGTTTTTAGAACGTTTTGAGTTCCTTACCTTCAACCAGTTGTTTTGGTTCTTGAGCTGCTTCAGGCAAAGGCGCTGAGCTTCCAGCTGACGCACCAGCAGAGGAGAGTCCACCACTTGCAGCCCCGATGCGAACGAGGCGCTCGCTGTCGAAACGGGGTACACAAAGGAAGCAGGTGACGATGAAATGCTAGTATTTTTTAGGGGTATTCATTTTTCATAAACGTGTATTGTTTTTGGTGTCCATTTCTAAGGATAATATATTAAACTTTTTAACATTCACTTACAAAATATATTTTCGTCTGCGTGGGGTGAAATCATTTAAAAACTTTATTTACCTTGCATTAAAATTAAATAAAATGTAATAATTCACCACCCGGACGCTGTAGCTTAGCATGCGCATTCGAAGCAAGACAACAAAACACAGATGAATACCATTTGCAGATTTCAGAAGCCTGATTAAATAACTGGAATTCTAGTAAGTGGCAGGACAAATAAGCAGTGAGCAAGAGACACCTGAAGCGTCTGAAAAGGGCAATTAACTTGAGTTGGTCAGAGTTAATTAGTGGCTCACTTGAACGGCTAATGGAAGAGGCCACTAAAATATTGCAAGAGTAAAACAGAATTAGTCCTAATTGGATGACTTTGGTCACAACTATCAATACCAATTCACTGCCTGTTCTGTTTTGAATGTCTACAGTCGTCCATGGCAATGAATCAGTTTGAATTGGATCATCCAAAATGATTTTGAACCCTTTGCATGCACATTAGAAGGCTAGTACCTTTTTGATCTTCTGCACATGATGCATGTCAGTAGAAGAGGGGAGGACAAACAACATCACGTCAACTTTAGTCTAAATGGTCGGAATTCAAGAAAATGATCCGTGCGAAAATAAGCGGCATTCCTCTTGTTTTTTGCAATAGCGCCCCCGTTTTAAACAAAGGGTAAAAAAAAAATAAGAATGCATTTGAGGACCAGACTTTGAAATACACAACTTATAAATGACAAATCAAAAAAAGTTATGCAAATATATCACTGAACGTGCGTGCAAAACGACTAACTTTGCATGCCGTTTTACCTTTTTGCTCTTCTGCGTGGAGTGACAGAGGAAGGGGGGGGGCAGAAAAGGAGAGGAACAAATAGACAGCAAAAGAATGAGCAAAACAAAGAGGGACAGAAAGAGTCCATAGCAAAAGGGAGAGAGTGAACGAGAAAGATGGACAGACAGGGAAGGAGAAAAATGATGTGACAGAAAGAGAGATTATGAAAGTAAGAGAGAGAATGGAGAAAAGGGACAAATCCACACAACACTTTATAAAATACAACATGTTATCTTAAAAAAATGTGAACCTTGGATAGTAACTAACCTATTTGACCACTAGGTGGCACTGTTGGACAAACACAGCAGAGACCTAAGTGAGGATTCTACTGTGTAAAATATATATTTTCAAAATATAGAACCGAACATAGGTATGATAGTTCGTGTATTTTTACCACTAGGAGGCACTAAACAATACACACTGTCCTTTTGGAGGACAAAATATTTTCATTTTTGGGGTTGTGTGAGAAAATTTTAACAACATGACCCATATTTTTTTCATACTAGGGATTGATAAATAATGACCCCTCATATTCCACATTTGAATGAATATTGTATTTTTTCTTTTAGGAAAATCAATGGAATTAGGATTACAAATGATATTGTTTCTTGGTTATCATTTATTTAACTCTTTAGATACAAAGATAATGTATGGTTTGAAATCAGTGTTGGATTACAAATTACATTCTTACCGAGCTGGCCAGTCCCTCGAAGTCCGTCGGCGGCCATTTTGGGATGTCCACCGACACGCTGCTTGAGTTCCAGTTTTTCGGCCTCCAATTGGTCGATGTCGGCCTGCAGGGTGTCCATCGTATCCTCGAAGTCCCTGCCGGGAGGACATTGGTCACAAATGAGCAACGCACTGGGTTTGTATGGGTGCTTGAAATCCTTGAAAAAGTTTAAGTTTTAATGTGTTTTCAAGGAATGAAAGGCGCTTGAAATTGTTGCCATTATTTTCAACAAGCCTGCTTAAAAATGAAGCTAACACTGCTCTGGTATCTTCGCTTTTGCAATTGCATTTCCTCTTCCCTTGTGATTAACTGCGGCTGACATTAGTTTGTATGGCACTGTCCCAGGCGATGTACAAGCAAGCCGACTTACTTCTCTTTCTTCCTGAGGAGGTTCTGAGCTTCGTCCAGTCGGGTTTGGATCTTCTCCACGCGCTCGTCGGCGTCTTTGGACGAACTGTCCAGTTTTTTCTCGAGTAGGCTCAGGCGTACGTTAGCCTCACTTAATTCTTCGCCCTGGAAAAAAAGGGAGACGTCAGAAACACGCATTGTTTGCGACAGTGCCACCCTCGGGCGGGAGAGGGAATAGGAAATATTTCAAATAAGATATTCTTAAGACAAAAAAAAAAGATTTTATTTACAAATTTTAATACAGTACTGTAATACTATCTTACTTTTTGTACTCCACAGCTGAGTGCATGTAATTCATTATCCCCAATAACATATTGCTTTAAGGATCGTCATCGCGGCTCTTTTTACCACTCTGCCCACCAAAGAGGTAATTGCACTTGAGCGTCCACATTCCATTATCCCCAATCTCATATTGCTTCAAAGAGGCCTGGTCAACTATTGCTGTAAACATGAGTTGAGATGGCAAATTTGTGTCATGCAAGACTGCTCTTTCTCCAGTTTTCTTCTAATTAACAGCACCCATGCAGGTGTGATCTGTTATCCCCGTTTCACTATTACTAGGGCAGGGGGCAGAAGAGTATATGTTAAATATTAAAAAGTGAGAATGTTTTTGTCTATTTAATGTTTCAGTTTTCTCAAGGCAAATTGGATTTTGGGTCATAACCTTAAAGTTGACATTTTTGTATACGAGTATAATAAAGCCTTAATAATGTCGACAAAAAAGCGGACCAACTGAAGACAATCTCTGTCTCGACAAAATATGAAAACTCTTTGATAAGTGCCGTTTTATTTACCTTAATCTTGAGAGATTTTTTGAGCTCTTTGATGACCGTCTCCCTGTCCTCCAGCTTCATCCCCAAACCTTCTGCGTCCGTCATTTCTGCACGGATAGCCGCCCCTCGCAGCTCCACGGGGGGTGCGTCCTACAAAGTATTCATACAAATGTTGTAAAAATCCCAAGATGCATCTCTGAAGCATCCGGAGGCGTCTCCTGACCTTTTGATGAGGCCTCTCGGCATCGTACTCTCCCTCCTGCATGGCGGTGGCCATCTTGTTCATGGTCGCTATGACGCTGCAGCAGGACTGACGCAGGCACTCGTACGGGTCGGCGCCGGGACGTCCGTAGATCTTAACACCGACGGAAAGTATTGCAGGATCACCGATAAGACTTAAGCTTTACATTTTTTGCTGCTCCAATATGGCTCTTTCAACATTTTGGGTTGTCAACCCTTAGTCTAGCACAACGCTCTCTTTTTTCGAGAAATCAGTGCATAAAATGTATAATGCATACCTTTAAAACTGTGCTAGCTTGAATGTTACTTCAATCTTACCAAGGTGGGTCACAAGACTCTGTTTTGTTCAACTAACCGACGTGCTTCCTCTTCAAATGTTCATGCATCCCTGAGGTACTGACATGATACGCTATCTCTGCTTTCGTAACTAGGCAAGTTGTCTTTTAATTGGCCATATCCAGGCTAAAATGCTTGAGAAGTTTTGGTGTTGACGCCATTGTTTCTGTATGCTGTTGCCCGAGACAGAGACTCTATTGCAAGTGAGTTACCCTTAGCAGAGATTATGTTTATTTAGAAAATGAAATGAAATGATCTGCATTTATATAGCGCGTTTCAAGTCAATGACTTCCCAAAGCGCTTTACAATGTGATCCACATTTCCCAATAGCGGCCTTGTATTGCAGCCATGTAAGACGCTAACCTGCTTATTGGGGGTATTAGGGGTTCAGTGTCTTACCCAAGGACACTTCGACATGTAACACGGACAAGCCGCGATTCGAACTGGGATCCCTTGATCCCAAGACGAGCGCTCTACCTCCTGAGCTACTGCCGCCAGTAGCTACTGACGAACTAATGTCAGCTGCAGTTAATCCCAAGAGAAGAGGAAAGACAATGGCAAACGCGAAGACACCAGAGCAATGTTGGCTTCATTTTTAAGCAGACTTGTTGAGAATAATGGCAAAAATTTCAAGCACTTTTCATTCCTTGAAGGGCTTCACTTTGTTGGAAAAACGTTTCTGGTGACAATTAAATTAATAAAACAGAAAGTGCTCATTTTTAGCCAATCAGAACGCGAGGCGGACCCCCTTTTGTATCACTGACAATGCATGATATGCTAGCAGCTTCAGAATCAACTCAGCATGCATAGGATCGATGGGAACCGAAACAAGGTTATTTGTTCTAAAATGAGACACATTTGTAAATCACTGCAGCCGCTTTACTTGCACTTTGAGAATTGTCACTACTGCCTCATTAGCATACTGCATTAGCATATGACAAAAACAAAGCAAAGGTGGCGTTTCGTAATTAAAAGGAAGACTTGTGAAATAAGGGATAAATACGATATGCAATTCGTGATCTAGGATCATCAAATTTATGAAACTTGTGATATCGTTTCTATAAGTTCCTTGCCAGAAATGTCACCACTCTTTGTCTTTTGACACCTTGATGCCATGTACATAATAATTGAGACCCTTCTCTACTATCTTTTCGGATAAGGATTGCATTTTAAGGAAGGATTAATACAGCTATGCTATCAGGAATAGCGAATAAAGAGTCACTCGCTGTTGTTTTGGCTGCCCTATTTGCTCTGCTTGTGAAACATGGGTACCGTAACTATGGTGGGCGTGGCTTAGCACTCTGTCACATTATTAGTTGTCGACTATTTCTATCATTGACTTTTCATCAATGATGTCAACTAATCGTTGCAGCCTTAATTACCACCATTTTTAGAGAGTGGGGGCGGGTGTCTTACCTGCTCCCCCGCCTTGAAGGCGACGTCCTCCAGCTTGGCAGCCGCCAGCCCCTCCTGCTCACCCAGCGGCGACATCATTTGCGCTCCCGCTGCCGCAACTTCCTGCAACAGCGCGACCGCGCACTTCAGCTGCTTGCGACAGTCGCGGAGCGTCTCCAAAACCTGCAAAACGAATCCCATTTAATTCATGAACGTCTCAAAAAACACGAGAACATAATGAGATAAATAGGGGGGGTTTAATATTTGGAACTGCTCTTCTGCTTATCTTTTTTGAGATTGTTAAGGGTGGGATTTTGTTTTATTTTGTAGAAAACAGTTAAAAAAAATAAAAATAAAAAAAATAAAAACATTTCCGGGAAAAAAATGATTTTCTAAAATTACCTTTTTAAGAATACAACTACACTTTTTTTCAATTATTGAAAGTGTGTTTGTCTAAAGAAAATGACCTTATCTGAAGGAAACAATACACAATGTATGCATTATAATTTGTAAGTATTTAGTTTGTAGACCAAAATTCAAATGTTAACTCTTCAATGACTCAAATACAGCACCTTCATCATCTGATCGCCGTTATTTTTCAGTGCAAAGCATCATTATAAACGTAAATTACAAGTCAATTATAAAGGACCCTGATGACCGATTGGCGGCTTACCTGCTGTCCGAAAACGAGCGCCGACGGGATTCCGGGCGCATCGGTTCCGGGCATCCGCCGTCGAATTTTCTTGCAGAATTGCCGCACGTCGCCGCAAGACGTCTCCAAGTCTTTGAGCAGCACGGCCAGATCGGCCTTTTCTTGGCCGGCGTGCAGAAAAGCCCGCAGGCGTCCGACCTCCACCGACATGCAATCCAGCGCGCTCTGCGTGAACTAAGACACGCACGGCAACAGCTTTAGCGCTGCAAACAAAGCTAGCTAGCGTGAGCGCTCTCACTTTGATGTGGTCGGCCAGCTGCATGGTGCAATCCTCGCTCTGCTCGGAAAGGTGGATGCTGTACAGTTGCTGGAACGAAAAAAATGACAATTTCAGTGTCAAACTATCTTAGAAATCCAGTGGATTATGGTCCTTATTTTCAACCATTTAGAATATGGATTATTATTTTAAAAGGCAAAAAGACTGTCCTCAAACAGGACTGTCTCAGAAAGTTAATAGCGAATAGAACCCCCAACAATATGTAAAAATCTAAGTAGTCCCTCCCTCTAGTTGCTGCATTTGTCGGGTATGATGCATCGCGGCCACTTAGGTGCCTTTCATTTTCCGTTAAAAGTAAAATTAAAAAAAGCAAAAAGTAAACATGACACAAATTTACACTCATTTAAAGTCGACAAGGCCAAAACAGTGCAGTTCATTTTAGGTAAGCAAGAACAGCATCCCCTCCGGACAAAAGTGCTCTATGACAGTCTCTATTTGCAGCAATTTGTGATCGGGTTAATGGGTGGAAACCGCATGAGTGCAGTTCACTTTTTGGTGGACAGAACTTCAAAAAAGAAATGCCAGGCTCTGCCGGCCCTGCTCGCACGTACAGACGCTCCCCTACTTACAACCATTCGACTTACGAAAAACGGTAGATACGATCAGTTTTTTCGGGCTTTGGAAAAATATCCGGACATTGCTGTAAGTTGGATTTTGAGTTGTGCACCTTTTTCCGAGTAGAGGACATTACTGTAGTGCTTCTTTCTGCCACTACCGTTGTGTGGTGGCGCTGTGAGAGGTCACCTAGCATCCACCCCAAAGAAGAAAAATCCGCTTCCTCTTCCTAGTTTGTGTGTAAACATTCTATACTGTCTATACTATGTCTATACTATCTCCAGCGCTATAAGAATGTTGACATTTTCATTGTTTCCATCCAATATGGTTGGCGTGAAGTGTTAAGAATAGGCGAGCCGTTTCTTTTGAAATTAAAGTGGAATAAGAAAGCTTGATGCGGTTGAGAAAATGGTTGGATCGCTTTTGTTCAGCCACTCTATCACAGAGGAGCAACTTTTGAAACCCATCTTCCAAAAGTAAGTTAAACCTCACTTTATTTATAGAGTATATTTTATGAAATGTTGATTTTTTTAGTACAAAACAATACAGGTTACTTATACAAGCCTTAAACATACTTATAAAAACCTTAAAGATACAAAATACAGCACCTAAGCAACTCAGAAAAAAATTCAACTTAGGAACGATCGTAAGTCGGGCAGCGTCTGTATATACTATAAAGTATCTATCTATCTATGCGAAAGTGGATGACGGACACAAGTGTAGTTCACTTTCTGATCAACAGATTTGCAAAATAGAGGCACCTGGTCCAACAAAATCGCGCTTTGCTATTTCTAGTTTGCAGCAATGTGTGATGGGGGATAATGGCTACACATGTGCAATTGATTGCGGAATATCTTCCAACCGGAGGCTGCAGTGCAGAGCTCAAAGTATTGAGTGACGTTACTTGGTCACCTGAAGCCATAATCGGCAATACTAAAATAAATAAAGGCCTGCAATATTGCATTTGATTAGCCATGAATCCAGAAAGTATGACGTTGTCGTTTTTTGAATCACATTACAAAAAACAAAGAACTGCAATATTATCACCTCGTAGTACTTGATGGCCTTGGTGAGCGCCTCCACGTTGACCGTCTCGTCCAATTGGTCTTTGTGCAGCAGCTCGATGAGGAAGTCCAGCGAGCGCTCGTGGACGCTCATCTCCGAGTAAAGGGAGCCGATCTTCTTGTACACCTCCACGCTGCACTCTGACAGTGCCCTAAAGCAAGCATTTTTTCCCCAAGTTTGTCATAATCTCTAGCAAAATAAAGATGGAGTTTTCATTTGGAGAAATACCTACTGTTCATATTTGTGCAGGGTGGCTTGCAGCAGTGTCAGCGAGTAGACGAGACCCCCGGCGAAACTCAGTTGTTCGCCCACCGATCCCCTCAGTCCCGTTCGCTCCCCACAATTCTCCTGTAGGTCAAACTTCTCCTGCGCTTGTTTGCTGATAAGCTCCGCCTACACGCAAAAACACACAAAGCTTGTGCTCACAATTAGGCATTGTACCATTGTACCCTCGGTCTGATTCAGCACCAATATTTTGTTTTTGTTCATTATTTGTCGAGGCGCGTTTTGAACTGTCAGGCGCACCTTGCATACGAGTCTTGGTACGAGCAGCAGCACCAGGATGCAGTCGTGGTCGCCGCCGTGGCGCAAAAAGGATTCGGGCATGAAGGAGGTGAGCAAGGAAACGTGTCGGTTGGCTTGAATCACCTCCATCTTCCTCAGCTCCATCTCCATGGCCTACACACGAAAACACCAATTTACAACGTATTACAGAGTGTCATTATATAAAAAGGAATTCTCTTGCACGAAACTTCCTGGTTCAAATCGAAAAGTATCATTTATAGTATCTTTTGTCATGTGTTCTTGTTTATTATCAAATTCTTCCCTCAATGAATGGAAAGATTATTTAAAGGAAAACATCTTTAAAAATCCAATATTACTGTAAAAATGAATCAAACTTCCAAATTAATTTCGCAAGAATAGTTTTTTTCCAGGTTCCTGTAAAATGTCAGTACTTTTTTTATTATTTTCTGTTCTTTTCATACTTTTGAGTCATTTTTATAAATATTGTTAATTTGAGTACTTTTCAGCCTCTTTTCAACACCTTTCACTACTTTGTGAAGCTTTTCATCATTCCAAGTACTTTTTTATTACTTCTCAATACTTTTCATTACTGAACTCTCTAGTATGATTGTGTACTTTTTAGTACTTCTCAGTACTTGTCTCTATTTTAATGTTTTGTACTGTAGATTATTTTAGTATTTTAAGTACTTTCAAAGGTGTTTTTTTAAATATTTTTTAATTATCTGTACTTTTCAGTACCATCTACCTTTTAGTATTTTTCAGTACTTCTTAGAACGTTTCAGTACTTTTTAGTACTTATTTCTACATTCCTATACACTTCAGTACTATAATTGTTGGTGTTTTTCAGTACTTTTAGTACTGATACTACCTTCTTGTATATTTTACTAGTTATTACTTCTTTCCAGTAGTTTTCATTGCTTTTCAGTACTTTTTAGTTCTTGTTTCTACATTTCTATACACTCCAGTACTATAATTTTTAGTGCTTTTCAGTACTTTTTAGTACTTATACTATCTTCTTGTATATTTTAGTAGTTATTACCTCTTTCCAGTAGTTGTCAATGGTTTCCAGTAATTTTTGTACTTATTTCTACATTTCTATACACTTCAGTGCTATAATTTTTAGTGCTTTTCAGTACGTTTTAGTTTTTATACTACCTTCTTGTATATTTTAGTAGTTATTACTTCTTTTCGGTAGTCTGCATTGCTTTTCAGTACTTTTTAGTACTTGTACTATCTTCTTGTATATTTTAGTGGTTATTACCTCTTTCCAGTAGTTTATTGGTTTGCAGTCATTTTTGTACTTATTTCTACATTTCCGTACACTTCAGTACTATAGTTTTTAGTGCTTTCAGTACTTATACGACTCTTCTTGTATATTTTAGTATTTATTACTTCTTTTCAGTAGTTTTCATTGCTTTTTGGTACTTTTTAGTACTTATACTACTTTCTTGTATATTTTAGTATTTATTTCTTCTTTTCAGTAGTTTTCAGTACTTTTTAGTGCTTGTTTCTACATTTCTATACACTTCAGTACATTAATTTTTTGTGCTTTTTAGTACTTTTTAGTTTTTATACTACCTTCTTGTATATTTTAGTAGTCATAACTTCTTTTCAGTAGTTTTCATTGCTTTTCAGCAATTTTTGTACTTGTTTCTACATTTCTATACTCTTCAGTACTTTAGTTTTTTTGTGCTTTTCAGTGCTTTTCCTCGCCCTTCAATCACTCTATAATCGGGATGTTCGATACTATTTTGATATCAACATTTATGAGCGACAGACCTTAGCGTGTGCCTTGGTCTCGGCAAATTTGATCTTGAAGTCAAACATCTCAGCGGGCGGTTGTTGCTGGAGCTCGGCCGAGGCTTCCTGCTGGCTAGTCAGCTCTCGGTTCACTTCCTGCAATGGAGGGCCGACAACGAACGATCAGGACACGAGGTGGAAGTAAATCCCATTTTTTTGTCCTAAATGTAACCGAGAATTACTTGGAGATGAGCGGTGAGCTGTCGGTACTTGCTGATGGTCTGCTGATAGTCGGCAACCGTCTCCTGTGCCGCCTCCACCCGCTTGTCGGCCTCTCTCACTCGAGTCCCGCTCAGGTCCAGAAGTTCCCTCAGCTCCAACTCCGTCTCGCGGGCGTTTTCCTGCAGCTCGTCGTTCATCTCGTTGATGGCTTCCTGGAGGACATCCGCCGAATTTGTTTTTGTAAGTAGGGTAGAGCGGTATTTTGATATAATCCTATAGTAAAGCGAAGCAAATGCGTTCCTCTGCTACCCCAGATAAAAACAATAAAATAACAAAATAGTACATAGTAATTACAATTTATGTTTGATATTCAGGTCTAGGATTAAATTACTATACAAAAAATTCACATACAAGTGAGGATGAAAATTGATTTAGCTTTGGTGTGACGTGACCTGAGCTGGTCGAGTGTAGAAGCGGGTGGATGCATCAGACGAAGGAGACAATGGATTAAAATTAAAACTGATTTTAAGACTTCCACTTGCGAGGATTGTCATATATTTAGAAAATGTCATTTCTCTAATCGCCACATTATTTTAATAGCCCTGTTTTTCGATTATTTAAGGCCATGTAATTTAGAGCGTAGTACTTTTGGTGCTTTCATATTTCTTGATGATCGCAAGCTTTGTTTCCCTGGTTATCATGTGCTTCTTCATTTAACCTTCCTGTAAACCTTAAGACCCATTGTGATTAATGAAGTACAAAAAAAACAGTATTGTATTGCTGACTTGCAAAGTCTTCATGAAGTACACAAGATTTTGAACTGAATAAATGAAGAAGCATTGTGAGACATAGTCCAGCCAATATCATATCAAGATTTTCATGATGCTGTGACGCAAACTATTTGCAAACCAGCATTTTATTTTATGTCGATCAATAGATGACAGACATCTTGGAGACGTCACCAGTCATAGGCAGAAACACCGAAATGCAATATAATTTGTTTTCTACGTCATCTAATTGGGAAAAAGCCGTAAGAGGGGCTGAAAAACCTCTTAGTCCACACCGTAAAGTAAAAACACCATAAAGCAAAGGAGTCAACTATAATCGGGTAGGCTGTAAATACCTTACCTCATTCAATGTCAGACCTTTCTATCAAATGGTAAGTGTGGGTGCCAGCCAATTTTTGCTATTTTGACTCCTTTTATGAAGGCCTACAGAAAATGCAGTTCTGTAACTATATACAGTAGGCATAGCACATATCAAAAGAAAGCTTCAAGCTTCATCTTTCACGAGAAGAAACGCATGAATCTAGCTTTTACCATTGTTTAGTAAACAACAGTTGAAAAAGTTTCTTGAAAATACTCATTTCCAAGAAAAACAGCTTTTCGTGAAAGGATGCATTTCAAGCAGAATTTTCACTTCATTTATTATACTTTTAATATCTAAATGTTTTTCATAAACAAAAGGGCTCTTTGCTTGCAAAATAACATTTCATTGCAAGCACACTGAACTTATTCATGAATGATGCATGAACTTTGCAAGAACTTATCAGCGCCCCAGTGTTTCCGGTGATGTTATTCACACGATTTTGATCACTCGGGGTCCACCCACACACTCTCAATCTCTATATAGAGGAAGCAAAGAAAAAGGAAGTGGGGGCTTCTCGATGTGTGGAAAAAGATCAGATCATCGCGATCCCTGCCATTCAGTGGTGATTGATCATGCTAAAGTCATTCCCAGAGGGTTGATACTTACTAATTAGCAGCGCCTAAGGTGAATGAGTTAATGATGAACTGTTATAAACATGAAAACTTCGAAACAAAAGGTCAGAGGAACAAAAAAAAAACAGGACGAGAGCTTAACAGATTTAAGCACTTACCAGGTCAGTGACGGTTTCCCTCAGCTCTCGGACTTTCTCCTCCAGGTCCAAGTTCCTCTCTGTCAAAGTCTCCACCATTTCCTCGGCCCCCAAAGCGGCATCCACCTGATATAAAAGAAAATGAAAATCTAGCAGGTTTTTGAACATGTTCACAATAAAAACCGTCTTGAGTCTTGGTGTAACCTGCTCCTTCAGCTCGTCGATGGTCTTCTCGGCCGCTGACATTTCTTCTTGCATCTTCTCCTTGTGTCCCCGAAGCGAGTCCAACTCCACGTTTTTCTTCTCCATTTGCTTCTGCAGCTTGACGTGCTCCTGTTTCTCCGACGCCGAAAGATCTCGCATCCTGACGTTTGGGAGAAACTAGTCAACTCCAAAATAATAACTTTGAATGAAACCCCAAAAACATAGTTGTTCAAAAATTAACATTTCAAACTGTAACTTAAGGCAAGGGGGTCACCAACCTTACTGAGGGATATTTTTTTGTCGCAGATGAGCGCAAAGGGTTTGATATGCGTTTCAAAATGATCGCAAAGTTGTACAGTGAGTGCAGAATTATTAGGCAAATGAGTATTTTGACCACATCATCCTCTTTATGCATGTTGTCTTACTCCAAGCTGTATAGGCTCGAAAGCCTACTACCAATTAAGCATATCAGGTGATGTGCATCTCTGTAATGAGAAGGGGTGTGGTCTAATGACATCAACACCCTATATCAGGTGTGCATAATTATTAGGCAACTTCCTTTCCTTTGGCAAAATGGGTCAGAAGAGGGACTTGACAGGCTCTGAAAAGTCAAAAATAGTGAGATATCTTGCAGAGGGATGCAGCACTCTTAAAATTGCCAAGCTTCTGTAGCGTGATCATCGAACAATCAAGCGTTACATTCAAAATTGTCAACAGGGTCGCAAGAAGCGTGTAGAAAAACCAAGGCGCAAAATAACTGCCCGTGAACTGAGAAAAGTCAAGCGTACAACTGCCAAGATGCCACTTGCCACCAGTTTTGCCATATTTCAGAGCTGCAACATCACTGGAGTGCCCAAAAGCACAAGGTGTGCAATACTCAGAGACATGGCCAAGGTAAGAAAGGCTGAAAAACGACCACCACTGAACAAGACACACAAGCTGAAACGTCAAGACTGGGCCAAGAAAAATCTCAAGACGGATTTTTCTAAGGTTTTATGGACTGATGAAATGAGAGTGAGTCTTGATGGGCCAGATGGATGGGCCCGTGGCTGGATTGGTAAAGGGCAGAGAGCTCCAGTCCGCCTCAGACGCCAGCAAGGTGGAGGTGGGGTACTGGTATGGGCTGGTATCATCAAAGATGAGCTTGTGGGGCCTTTTCGGGTTGAGGATGGACTCAAGCTCAACTCCCAGTCCTACTGCCAGTTTCTGGAAGACACCTTCTTCAAGCAGTGGTACAGGAAGAAGTCCGCATCCTTCAAGAAAAACATGATTTTCATGCAGGACAACGCTCCATCACACGCATCCAAGTACTCCACAGCGTGGCTGGCAAGAAAGGGTCTAAAAGAAGAAAAACTAATGACATGGCCTCCTTGTTCACCTGATCTGAACCCCATAGAGAACCTGTGGTCCCTCATCAAATGTGAGATTTACAAGGAGGGAAAACAGTACACCTCTCTGAACAGTGTCTGGGAGGCTGTGGTTGCTGCTGCACGCAATGTTGATTGTGAACAGATCAAAGCACTGACAGAATCCATGGATGGCAGGCTTTTGAGTGTCCTTGCAAAGAAAGGTGGCTATATTGGTCACTGATTTGTTTTTGTTTTGTTTTTGAATGTCAGAAATGTATATTTGTGAATGTTGAGCTGTTATATTGGTTTCCCTGATGAAAATAAATAATTGAAATGGGTATACATTTGTTTTTTGTTAAGTTGCCCAATAATTATGCACAGTAATAGTCACCTGCACACACAGATATCCTCCTAAAATAGCTAAAACTAAAAAAGCCCCACTCCAACTTCCAAAATATTCAGCTTTGATATTAATGAGACTTTTGGGTTCATTAAGAACATGGTTGTTGTTCAAAAATAAAATTAATCCTCAAAAATACAACTTGCCTAATAATTCTGCACTCCCTGTATTTATCAGAAGTAGGTTTAAAATGTCTCAGTCAACCACTAAAACGTCTGCCTTGTATAAGGGCATCGAGTGATTTACACATCCATCCATTATCTGCACCGCTTATCCTCAGTAGGGTCCTGGGGGGTGCTGGAGCCCATCCCAGCTATCTTCGAGAAGTGGGCAGGGGACACCCTGAATTGGTTGGTGATTTACACATTTTTAACTAAAAGGTCAAGTCATGTTTATTTGTCCCCCCCCCCCCCTAATCCCAAGGAGTGTCAAAGGGCTGCACAGACCACAGTTTATTGCAAACCACAGACTATTAGCACACCATCCCCTGATCTAAAAACCTACATTTAATGAAGAATATTAAAAAGTGGATTATGTATACCAAAGTACATTGTGTAATATTTGGAGCACTAGATGGCATCGTATTTTCTAAAGGGAACGAAAACCAGTGCCAAATGAAGAACAGCGTTGTAGCAAGATGCCAGACAAACATGACAGCGACTAACAGTAAAAGAAATAAAAAATTTCTCAACCTATGAATATTTATAAAAATTAGCACTGGTATGACAGTCAATGTCGGGCAGCACGGCGACGCAGTGGTTAGCGCGCATGCGGCACAGTTCTGAGGTCATGAGATTGAACCTCCTGCGAGGAGTTTGTATGTTCTCCCCGTGCTTGTGTGGGTTTCCTCCGGGCAGTCTGGTTTCCTCTCACGTTCCAAAAACATGCATGTCAGGTTAATTGGCCGGTCCAAATTGTCCCTAGGTGTGAATGAGCGAGTGAGTTTGTCTGTCTCTGTGTGACCTGCGATTGGCTGGCAACTGATTCAGGGTGTCCCCTGCCCACTGCCCGAGGATGGCTGGGATGGGCTCCAGCACCCCCGCGACCCTACTGAGGATAAACGGTGCAGATAATGGATAGATGGATGACAGTTGATAGGTTGGTCGTTTTGGTTGTAACATTTCTCAGAATTCACTGTGTGAATATAACTTGTTTTTATATTCCTAAATATAAAAACAATCTTTCACACACACACACATGAAGTAACGTTTCAATAATCAGTCTAATTGCATCTCTTGTACGTTTATCAGTTTTGTACTCTTTTATTTTTAAGTCGCATTTCCGGTGTATTTATCTGTTTCCTGTGTGACTAAAGTTAGCTAGACACACGGGGGCGAGTAGTGTGGCCGGGGCACTCGCCCGAGGTGGTCGGGGCCACCGGACAGAGCTATTAAATTTATTTACCTTAATGCTTGTGTTTTTATTTGAGTAATTCTGCCACCATAGAGTTTATAGAAGTTTTAACTTTATCACAGTTAATGTGTTTCTGTCTATTTTTCAAAAATATGTTTATTTTAACTATTAAATTAAACTTGATTTTTGTACTACTAGGAGTCACAAACTATTACACACTGTTCCTTTTAAAACACTGGTCATGACAATGATTTCTCATGCAAGTTGGAAATTTAAATATCCTAGAAAATCCCAAAAATCCATTACTGCTGAGGTATTTTCAGAATAGCTTGCAGGCTTCTCAGATGTTCTTGCCTGTGGGCATGATGATTGTGACCCTTGCTCTATTTAAAAAACAAAACAAGAAAAACCATATCACCCGTATTTATCAAATATTATCAATGTTAACAATATTTTCTAAAGCCCTGGGTTTTTTTTTAATCAAACGGTATCACATCAATGAATTAACTAAAAATAGTTAGAGACTAGATGGTGAATAAGTAATCTCAGGGGTGGTAACTCTGATTTTCCAAGAAAAAAGGTAGGAAACATTAAGAGCCGCTCATACAGACCTGACCAAAGCTTCCTTCAATCGACCGTTTTGCTCCTCCAGCTGTTTGACGTGATAACTGGAAGCAGCTCCGTCCGAGCCTCGAGGGAAAGCGCAGAAATAAAGAAGCTTGGTGTCTACATACAATAGACCTCTGGGCTACAGTGAAATAAGGTGGGGGTTTTTTGCCCCTTCTTTACTGCATTTTATGTAGTTAGAGTTCTAAGATGCTATCGGTCGATGTCATATAAAATGCTGGTCTGCTAAGGATTTGCATCACAGCTTCATGAAAATGCTATTGGCGAATTCTTTCGGACAATGCCTTTCGCCTCATTCAGTTCAAAATCTCGTGTGCTTGTCAAAACTTTGTGAATCGGCGAAACAATCATGTATTTTTTGTACTTTTGTACAATTAGGCTTGCAGTGATGCTAAAGCATGATAACCATGGTAACAAAGCTTGCAAATATGGTACAAGAGTCACTAACCTCGCTCAATGGCATGACCGTCACCAATTGTTGATCGATACTGTTATTAAAAAGAAGGTGATTAAAGCAAGGTCATCTTGACAATCCATGCAAGGTTTAAAATCAGTTTTAATTTTAGTCTCCTCCATCCTTTGCATCCACCCACTACTCCACTTGCCCATCAGTCACGTCACACCAAAGGTAGACCCAATTTAATTTTTCCTTAACACATATATTTACTTATAACGTTGTTTAATTTCATACGCATAAATTAAACATAAGTAGTAGTAACATTATTATTAATAGTAATTGTTATTTTAATGTTTTTTTTTCATCTTTGGGGGTTCATAGCACTTTAAAAGGTGGGGTGTATAGTTTGAGGTGTCCTTAAAAAGTTGAAAACTGTTACCAATGTCCAATGGAGTTCAAAGAGCCCTTATGCTTTATTTTCCATTGTGCCTATCTGATTATATCCGGGCTGTTTCGGGGAAGAACAAACCCTCAAAAAGATGCAAAAAGAAGAGTTTATTTGAGCGCGTCTATGGCATGCACGCAAATCATGTGTTACTCTGCCGCCATCTCATGGTTTAAAGTCTTGATTGCAGCCTTAAGTTTCAAATGCCGCACCCCACCTTTAACTATGCATTACCGTAGGTTTCCATTCCGTGCCATATGTCAATTTTCCTTTGTGATACCCACTTCAGAACGGATTATTCCAGTAGCGCCGCTGTATTTGTCATATTTTCCTTTCTCAAGGTTTACTAGCCATACCTTTCTCCTCAATCTCGTGTTTGAGGATCTCCAAGTCCATGGTGAGCTCCTCCACCTTCTCCTTCATTGAGTCCACCTCCAGCTGCAGCGACTCGGCCCGCTCCTCGGCCATCTCCTTGTCCAGCGTGGCCATCTCGATGGCGTCGGCAGTGTCCGACATCTCCTCCATGTAGTGCTCCTTGGCCTCCAGGGCTTCCTTGGCCTCCTGCCGGAAGAACACGATGTGGAGTCATATCTATACTCAGGCTGGTTTTTCTTTTCTTTTTTTTTACCCGTTTGGCCTCCTTCAGTTGCTTTTGAAGATCGGCCTGCTGCTCCTGCATTTTGTTCCTCCACTCTTGCAGCTGCTCCAGCTGGATTTTGTGCTTCTCCAGTTCTTTAAGCTTGGACTTATCTTCGGTTCGCTTCAGCTTCAGCGTCTCCAGCTTCTCCTCCAGGTCCTTCACCTGAGCCCGCAGGGATTCCTCTTCCTGAAGAATAATAGAAGGTTTACTAATAATTACGTATCAAGTCAAATTTAGTTTGGACACTACAAAAATTGGTCTTCCACTCTCAGATAATTTCCCAATTTGAAGTGGCATTAAAACTAATGAATTTGACATTTCTAAACACTTTTGCTTTAGCTAATTTTAAAAATGTTCTTTTTTTTTTTTTTACAAAGTAATATATATTTACTCAATTAGTAGAATGAAAAATAATGTTAGAATTAATGAAATCATCTCAAAATATTAAAATTAAAAAATTAAAAACACACATTTGCAGAAAATTTTAGAAAAAATAATTTTCAATATAAATTTGGTAAATAAGAAAAATAATATTTAAAATGAGCAAACGTATCTTTTTATTTTTTTAAACAATATTAAAAAATAGTATAAATGAGCAATAATCTGTGAGTGTATTTTTCCCCCGGTACAGCTACAAAACTCAATTCCAATGAAGTTGGGAAAGTGTGTTAATTGCAAATAAAAATTGATCCAAGTAAATTGCAAATTCTTTTCAACCCATATTTAAATGAATGCACAGCAAAGACAACATATTTATTGTCTTCACTCATAAACTTTATTGTTTTGGGAGAAAATCATCAACTCTGTAATTTGATGACAGCAACACGTGCCAAAATAGTTGGGACAGGTGTCAATAACTACTCAGAAAGTGGATGAATGGAAATCAACCAACTATTTGCAGGTGAACAGATGAATTAGCAACAGGTGAGAGTTGTTACTGGGTATAAAAAAGGGAGACCCGAACAAGCTAAGTCATTCACATGCAAGGATGGGGCGAGGTTCACCTCTTTGTGAACAACTGCGTGAGCAAATTGTTGAACAGTTTAAAAACAACATTCCTCAAAGTACAATTGCAAGGAATTTAGGGATATCATCATCTACAGTCCATAATATTGTGAAAAGGTTCAGGGAATCTGGAGAAATCACTGTGCGTAAACGGCATGGCCGTAAACCATTATTGAATGCCCGTGACCTCCGAGCCCTCAAGCGGTACTGCATTAAGAACCGACATCAATGTGTAAAGGACATCACCACATGGGCTCAGGAACACTTTGGAAAACCACTGTCAGTCAATACAGTTCGACGCTATATCCGTAAGTGTGGGTTAAAACTTTATGTTGCAAAGCGTAAGCCATTCATCAACAACATCCAGAAACGCCGCAGGGTTCTCTGGGCCCGAGCCCATCTAAAATGGACTGATACAAAGTGGAAAAGTGTTCTGTGGTCTGATGAGTCAGTTTTCCAAATTGTGTTTGGAAATTGTGGACGTCGTGTCCTCCGGTCCAAAGAAGAACAGAACCACCCAGACTGTTATGCACGCAAAGTGCAAAAGCCAGCATCTGTGATGGTATGGGGGTGCATGAGTGGCCAAGGAATGGGTAACCTGCACATCTGTGAAGGCACCATTAATGCAGAAAAGTACATTCAGGTTTTGGAACAAAGTATGTTGCCATCCAAACAGAATCTTTACCATGGGCGCCCTTGCTTCTTCCAGCAGGATAATGCCAAGCCACACACTGCACGTCTCACGACAGCGTGGCTTCGTAGTAAGAGGGTGCGGGTGCTTGACTGGCCTGCCTGCAGTCCTGACCTGTCTCCCATTGAAAATGTGTGGCGCATTATAAAGCGCAGAATAAGACAAAGGAGACCCCGGACTGTTGAACAGCTGAAGCTGTACATAAAGCAAGAATGGGAAAGGATTCCACTATCAACGATTCAACAACTAGTCTCCTCACTTCCTAAACGTTTATTGAGTGTTATTAAAAGGAAAGGTGATGTAACACAATGGTGAAGAAGCCCCTTTCCCAACTACTTTGGCACTTGTTGCAATTATAAAATTCTAAGTTTATCATTATTTGCTTATGGAAATAAAGTTTATGAGTTTGAACATGGATAATCTTGTCTTTGTGGTGTATTCATTTAAATATGGGTTAGAAAAGGTTTGCAAGTCATTCTATTCTAATTTTACTGACATTTTAAACTTTTTCCCAACTTCAATGGAATTGACTTTTGTATTTAAAGAAAAAAGAAAAAGAAACACAGGCAGGTACTTTTGCTAGATTTTACATGATTTATTTTTCATATTACAAAAAATAATTATTAAAATAAATAAGTACAATAATACAATTTATATTTTAAAAAAAGCTATATTGTGTTGCACTTATTTTTACAAAAAAATAAACAAAAAGATAAATCATTAAATTATATTGAAAAGTAGCTTTCAATGTATTATCTAAAGGGTTTCTTTTTTGTCGTGGAAATTTAAAAAAATTATGTAAAAGAAAAACCGGGAGATACTTATGCTATTTATTGATTTATGATTAAAATTAACATGTAAATCATGTTACATACATTGATATTTATTCATTACAAAAAAGGGAAAATGATTGGAAAAAGTTTGGATCGTGAAATTTCCTTGCAATTATTTTACTAACAAATATGCAAAATAATAGTTAATGTTTTAAAATGATCCGAAATTGGATCAGGAACAACTTCCCTGGAAATAGGATTATTTTAAAACGTTTTCTTCCTGCATTTTTTCCAGTGTGGAATGATTTTTTCTTTTTAACAGCCAACAATTCAAAGGCAGCAATTAGACTTGTTACGACAATGAACACACCAGTGCTAAACAAACCCATGCAAGTCAAGTTTGCCGGGTTCTGAACTCAATGCGTATTTTTAGCAGTCACACCTTTGACAAGCTGTTAAAACTGACAAACAGCACTTGACAGTGCCAGCGCATCAGGTCCACGCACCTTGGTTGCCATGGTGATTTCATCCTGAGGTGTGGGGTGAAAAATCAATTAGGCAGCAATGGATTGTGTCAGGAAATTTGAAAGGGAATTATAAGCAAGATTAAAATAATTAAAGGTTAAGGCCTTTATCATATTTTACTGCAGGGTCAGAAACCTATGGCTGGCAGATATGGTTCTTTTTCATGACTACAAACTTCACTGTGACCTTTCCAAATTTAGTGTATGTGATGCCAAAGCAAGATAGAAAATAATTCGCTCGGTCCAAAATATATCAGGCAAAGTTTCAACTACAGTTTACTTTCACAGTGTGAAACCAACAGATGCTGTTTTGGCTATATGTCTCGAAGGAATGTTTTATATGGAAACTCATAACACAATCTATGTTTACTGTTCTGACACTTTATCATGAAAGCCTACAGAACAAACTGTAAACACTCAAAAACACCAGCCAAGCACACTGAGCAATTTGATTGGGTGTGCGGTATGGGTCGGCAGGTCTCTGCACAGATAGTGCACTGCCCTCTCTCTTGCTAAAGGTAAACACATTTATATACTTGTCATTTGCAGTATTTTGTGACATTTTCCCAAAGAACTCTGCTCGCACCTTGTTTTAAAACCATTATTTATGGATAAAAAGGTTGTTGAGGAACATTTTGGCCTTTTGTAAGTAACTGCGGGAAGGAGACAGTTTTTGAGTGCTATATTTGTTGAAATGGAACACAGGCTGCATAGATTTGATCAAATTGTCAAACGTCACACATTAAATTCCAATTTGATGTCTGGAGGGTCTGTTTGACTGTTTTGTTGAATTTTTGTTGAATTCTGTCTTAAAATTTTTGGCGTCTTTTTTTCCACTCTCCCCCCCAAAACCTTCAAGGCTCTTTTGTTCAAAAAGGTTCCTGATCCCTGTTTACTGTATTGGTCCTATTGTAGTTTATCATACATTTCTTACATGACTCATATTGTCTTGATTCAGTGTTGCCCTTTAGATTTCAAGCAGATGTTACAGACCTTGCTGGGCATAGGGGGCGGAGGGTTCCCAGGAGAGTGCAGGGTGGGGATGACCGGGGCGGCCAACGGGGTCTGGGCAGGCGTGCTGGCCTCGCTGCTGCTCATCTCGCCAGCCGAGGCGGAGGCCGAGCCGGAAGTCGGACCTTTCCCTGCCGTACGGCTCGGCTGCTGGACGAAAGACATACAAAAATTGCTAAAAATCAAAATGTTCAGGTATATAAGCCAAGTCAACACCGATGAAATGTTGACGTGCGTCACAGTCAATGGTACTGGATGATGGGAATTTTTCCCAGAAAACCCAGAGCAAAAACCCTTTCAATAAAGCCTAGTTAACTGAAATGAAACTTCAACCTGAATCGCCGTCAATGTAAGTGATTGAATTTGGAATAGATTCGAAATCTATTCCCATCGACGGTAACGGATGTGAAAAAAATCTTTCAATAAAGAAACTGGTAGAAATTGTAAGCCCTTAGAAGTGGGAAAAGGGCTCACCTTGGGCCGTCTGGCCGTGGTCTGAGGAGACGCAGGAGGAGGAGGAAGGTAGGGGAGGGCAAGGAAACAAACAGGCAGGGTTAGTAATTGAAGGCAAAGCATTTGAGGCACATTTCTTTGAATGGTTCAAAGGAACAGAAAGAGGAAGGAAGAAGAAGGGTTAGCGCGTAGATGAGGGCTCACCAACCTTTTTGAAGCTGAAAGCTACCGGAATTTCAGGACTATTCGACACAATATCCTAACAGATATACAGGCTTATGTATGATTTTTTTTTCCAATAACCGCCAGGGGCACTCGAGCAGAAAAGGTAAGTGAGACAGGTGGTGTCCAGGAAAACGCAACCGCCAAAAAACACCATAGAAGAAGTGTAAAGTACAGTAACATCCGTTGTGAATTAATGAAGTTACAATAATCTCGTCTTCACTATGGAAAATGCAAATGCATTTTTTGCCAATATTTGTGTGTTGCTGTTTTCTTTGCCATGATACTTGTGTTGCTTTTTCCCAGTTGTGTTTGTTATGAAAACTTTGAAGAACCTTATGGTGTCATGTTTTAATGTG
Source organism: Urocampus carinirostris (assembly GCF_059441175.1). Classification (NCBI taxonomy): domain Eukaryota; kingdom Metazoa; phylum Chordata; class Actinopteri; order Syngnathiformes; family Syngnathidae; genus Urocampus; species Urocampus carinirostris. The sequence goes on along the minus strand of NC_142363.1, from coordinate 26,032,352 downwards.
GGCACATAGCGGCTTATTGTCAGGTGCGGGTTATGTATATCATGTTTTTCTTTTTTCTTTAAAAAAGGAATGTGTGCAGTTTATAGTTTATACATTTCTAAAATAACAAGTGATCATGGTATTACTATGTTATTACGATGTAATCGCCAAGTTGTAATTATTAGAAGTAGGGTTAAAACAGGCCTAGACTTCTCATGCCAGAAATCTAATTTCCTAGAAAATCACAATGACTGGTAATCCATTTTCAGAGCCGTTCCGCGAGCTACTCGGGTGTTCTTACGGGGCTACCTGGTGCTCGCGGGCAGAACGTTGATGACTCCTGACATGGAACAATAGGACATTGTGATACACTACTGAACAGCGGCTGTAAATTCCAGGTAAATTTTTCTAACCACAATTTGATTGTAATCACACTGGAACAGAAAATCAATTTTCGACGACGCATATTTTCAAAATAATTACTGGTAATTACACTATGAATCAAAATAACCCGACCATGCGCGTCTGATCTACTTTGCAAATGTCACGTAACATCAATCCGCTCTGCTGAGCGAAGCAAAGCGTCGTGACTGGCACCGGTGCCCCTGTAATGAAAGAGTGCATTGTGCACGCTTGGTCCAAAATGACACAGAACCGAGACAAAAAAGCCATCGAGACACCTCCACCTGAACTGCTTCTTGCATCCATTTCAACCTTCAGTGAGCCATGACCAACCTGACCAACTGTGCTCTTATTTATTGTCTGCATCGACAGATGAACTAAAATGGTCTGTGAAGCGGTATTTATTTATTTATTTTTTAACTTTTTTGTTAGTCTACTGGCTAACAGGTTAAAATGACAAACTTAGAATATAGTTTCAGCAAAAGGAAGGATTTTTATAAAATACTGAGCTTAAAGGTCACTTATTACACTGCAAGGATATTTATATTAGGTATTGGTGTTGATACAATCCCTGTCAAAAGTAGTTGATATAAGTATCAGATGGTCTTTAGTGGATGTTTTAGAAATCGAAATAAAGATTCCATTCTTTTTAATCACCTGAGGGAAAATAATTTTGTTAAGTTCTGAATATATCTTTATTCAGTCATATACATTTTTCAAAATTGCTTTAGTTATGAGGGAAGGGAATGTAATAGAGCTGTGGGACTGGTATCTTGTATCTAGTATCAATGCCTACTCTAAAGTAGAATACAGTCTCAAAATTAAAATTTGATTTCATGGAATTTAAATTCAACTTAATTGCTTTTTCTCTTAAAAAAATACACACTCACACACACATACATGTAAATGTATGTATGTATAAAAGTGTGTGTGCGTGTGTATCTTTGCTGACGCCAGTTTTTGAATTTTTGCATGAAATGAATATTTACAATGAAAAAACTGCCATATAAAAAAAACAAATAAAGCCCAAATAATGAAGACATATCTTTGTATAATAGCAGTGACAATATTATATATACTAATAATCAATTTCCAATGACAATGAGAAAATTATTAAAATAAAAATGCACATAATCTAATATGTAAAATGTATAAATGAAATATATTAAGCCTAATATAAAAAAATAATACCAATAAATAAACATTATTTTATTATGATACAAATTACAACAATACATTAAAAAAACATTTGCATTACACACAAATACAAACTGTTAACCACTCAATGTTTTTCCGAAATTATATTTGCAGACCTTTTTAAAAACAAATACGCTACTCTAAAAATTTTATTTTGGAAAAATCCCATAGCCATTAAGGAGGGAGCAGTATTTTTCTGGTAGCAATTGGACAACACTACATGATTTTCTGCTGTGATAATGACAAAACTTCTATGGTAAACTGGCGCCACATGAATTAAATGAAATCTTTGGATCCTGGTGCTCCTCACACTCAAACTAGAAGCAGCAATAAAAACAAAAGAACATCACATTTCTCTCAATATTTTTGCTGACTAATCTCAGGATCCAGCAAACTTTCCAGACCTCGGCAACTCGCTCTCCCTTCATGCGTCGCGTTGGATGCTTTATTGGATTACAGCAGGACCATTCGGCGGAACTTAACCCGGCCAAATAAGACCTGACCGCCCCTTAAACCCCGACGTTATGCCCAGGCCAGCACGACTCAAAAAGCCAACCACAAAACGGCAACATCCAGAACCGGCAGTGACCAACGGGAGCCCTCAGACGGCGTTCTGTACCTTTCGAGGGGCCGGCGTCTGCCTCATCATATTTGCAAGGGAGAAAGACACAAACACACAAAGAGACGGACAGGGAAACAGAGAGGAGGTGTTGAGGAAAGACAGACACGGAAAAGGCGTCTGGGTGGGCGAGCTGCAGCAGTGCAAATGGCCGCAGCGGCGTTTCGGTCCTGCAGCCTCCCGTCCTCTCCTAATCCCGCCGGCACCTCGGCAGCATTCTAACATCTCTTTGCTGTTAACCTTCCTCCCTCCTCCCATGTACCCGCCCTCTCATCCAATGCCCTGTAGTGATGGGAATTCTGGCTCTTTATTGAGAACCGGCTCTTTCGGCTCAGTGTTTTCTACAAGATTTTTGGGGTTTTTAGTGATGTATAAGCGATAATAATGAAACGATATGCGCCAAATTAATTTTGTAGATGTATTACTATATTATATTAGCCTTTATTTATTCAATATAGAGTGAACTTATACCTCATTTAAACTTTCAATCTGTTTGTATTAGGCAAAAACACAAAGATGGTGCCATTTATACTGGCTAGTCACAAGCGTCTTAGAGTAAAAGAGTGCAAGAGTGACAAAGAAAGAGATGGAGAGAAAGAAAAAGAGGGTGAGAGAAGGAGAGAGTGAAAGAGAGAGTGAAAGAGAAAGACAGACAGACGGACAAAAAGGGTGAAAAATAGTGAAAGTGAAAGAGAGAAAGAATGAGAGAAAGAAAGAAAGAGTGAAAAGGAGATTAGGTGATAGACAGCGAAAGATAGAAAGTGAAAGAAAAGGGGAAAGAGGGACAAAGAGGAAGAAGGAAAGACTAGCGAGAGAGAAGCAAGAGAGAGAAAGAAGGAAATAAGAGAGAGATAGAAAGAGAGAGAAAAAAAACAGAAGAGAGAATACAAAAAAGAGAGAGAGGGTGAAAATGACAGACAGAAAGATAGAGAGATTGAGAGAAAAAATGGAGAGGGACAAAGAGAGAGAAGGGAGAGAGAAAATAGGAGAGAAAATGAGAAAGAGAGAGAGAAAAGCAGAGAGGAAAAGAGAAGAGAAAGAAAAATGAGAGGTGAGAGGAAAGGCAAAAGAAAGAAAAAGAGTGCAAGAAAAGTAGAGAGACAAAAAGAGAGCAAACAGAGAGTCAAAGAGCCAGCTCACGGAGCCGTTCCCTTCGCGAACCACTCATCACTAACGCCCTGCTCCCCCATGACATCAGCGAGCGCCCTCACGCATCCCCGCCTCTTCAGCCGCACATCGCCACGGTGACCACAGCAGGGAGAGGCGGTGCTCTGTCAGTGCTCAGGGTGTGACAATGATGCAAAGAGACATTGTTTGCGGGCAGAAAAAGAATCAACTGCGGGAGTGCAAAGAGAATGGAGAAATAAACCGCAACAGCGTGGATGCCAGCCTCGCCCATCTCCTAGCAACCCCGAGGAATAGCAGCAGCCACAAGTGATTGCCGATTGGAAAAGCCCAAGGCTAAAACTGTGTTTGAGATACATCTGGGCCCGAAAATATTTGGACAGACACACACACACACACACACACACTTTTTGACAAGTTGGGCTCTTCATGCGACCAAATCGGAGATTGAAATATTTTCACCGGAATTGAAGCGCAGGCTGTCATGTTGAATTCAAATGGTTGAACATCTGACTGAAAATGAAGGATTCATCTTTAGTCGGATGTTTTTTAGGGGCTCAAAAGTAATTTGTCAATCAAGCGTAATTCAAACAAAAATCTTTGTGGACAAGGATCCTTTGCTTCACCTCCATTGAGGGCTTCTTTGAACAGATGACGAGTGGTCACAACAACAGCTTCCACACACCTACAATCAACTCCAGACTTTTTCACAACTTAATTAATGACGTGTTAACAAGGTAGAAAGAAGCCTTCTGAGTCAATTGTCCAACTACTTTTGGTCCTTTGAAAAACGGGGTATAAAGAGTGTCATGGGCTATAATTCTGAATCCCTTATTCCTATTTGGATGTGAAAAGTCTCCCATTTCAGCTGAGATCGTGCACTATAGGACAATATTCATTATATTGTTGTATTTTGGAATGTGTTTATGTGAACAGCTAAAATAACAAAACTTGTGTCACTGAACCAACATTTTCGGGACTAACTGTAATTACTTATCATTAAACATTGTCCATATGAAAAGGATTCGATCAAAAGTTGAAATATTTGTAAAATATTTTATCACCTGAAAAGAAATTATAATTAAAAAAAAACTGATTAATACTGTAAAGGGTGTTGATATTTAAATTATTTAACAATTTTAAAATGTGTAATATCCTGTGAAAGATAGTTTTGAAAAATGTTTTCTATAGTGGCTATATGTTCTAAAAATAGATTATTTTGCAATAATGTTTTACTTGTTCTCTAGTAGAGCATTAAGTTAAAAAATAGTAAAATAATTATATGAGATGAAAAATGTTATTCTTTCATTTTGAAAATGTATTTATATTTATTAAAGATAAACTTTAAAATAAAATCATAAAATAAAAATAAAAAACAGTGTAAAGTGGAACAAGACACATTTGCTAGCCAGGATGATTTTTAGATATTTTGTTTCCGTTTAGAACAACAACAAAGAACTTTAAATGGAAACTTTGCAGAGTATTGCAGATTTTGTTCTCTTTTGCTTATTACAATTATGTGTAAATGTAAAAACATTTTTATTGAAAAAAAATAAAAATACTATGCAGCATAAAACCAGATTGACATAGATGGTTTTATTTAAGGAATAAATTGTGAAAAAATGTTAAAACTATATGAACCGACTTGTTCATAAAACAGAAATCCAATATTTCAAACATTCCAATACTTTGCCTATTTATATTTTTTATATTATAGTATTATTATCATTAACGTTGATATCGTTATAAATGTGCATACTTATTTGCAAATATTTATTTGTTAACTATCCCTCTAAAAAAATCAATAATAGATTTTTGTAATATAATGGGGCAATTGTTTAAGCGCTTACGAAGTATATAATTGGAAAGATGAAAATAAATTGTGTGGCAAATGCTCATTGAGCAGACCACTTATTTGACAATATCAGCATGAGAGCGAGGCCAAATGGTCTCGCTGACTTCCTGTCCTTCACGCTGTGATTTATCCTATTGGGAAACCTGACACGCCTGAGTGCAGCACTCATCTTCTAGCAGGAAGTTGATGAATATTTCAAACAAAACACGTTTGGCCTCCGCTGAGATGTAATGGAACCTCTACTACAACTCACGATATTAGAAAAAAAAAAATGACAACGTATTTTGGGTTCTGCGGCAGATCATCGCATCATCATCCTTTTTCTGTATGAATCCTCTTAGATCTTGCTCATACTGTGAAAAGGAGATTAGCAAAGCTCAGGAGGATATGATCACAGTGGCATGAGTGCTTTAGGGAAAAAGAAAAAAAACACAGGCGGAGTTGTCGTGGAACAGAATTATGGTACTGTCTTCCCTTTTTGTTTCAGATTGGCATGTTTTATTTTATATTAGAATGGACACAGAAATCATTCAGAGTATTTTTTTTTTGCATTCTTCTAAACCGTTTAAAAAAGATCAACTACGTTTTTGTGTCCATGTATTTAGATATTTTACCTTTAATTTTCTTATTCATTATATATTTTGTTAAGGTGTCCAGGATCTAGGGCTGTTTGCGGCCCGGAAACTACTTTCGGGCTGCACACATCATCTATGTATCTATCTATATACCGAAGCCATATCCCTCTAGTGGAAGGTAGCAAGATTCGAGAATACACTCACCAAACATTCATTCCCCTTCGCTCTTCCAGAACCTTACACCAAACATTTAGCGCACAGCACAACAAGGGGGCGAGTTGCTGTGCCAAGCAACCCTTCGTCAATAAAGAGGCCGAACAGCATACACTGGTTTACCCCCTTCGCATCATATGTGTCTGTATCAGTCATTCTTAACTATCCTTTGTCATTAACATCCATCCCTAGCACACACTTTTGCATGGGGTGCTGAATGTCCGGTGATGTCACAGTCTTTATACAATATTAATTGCTGTACTTGCACGACAAGCTGCAGCCAAACTGAAAAAAACCCAATAAAAAGAATAAAAAAATGAATCAAGCTAACTAACAAAGTCCACAAAAAAGACCAGCCAGAGCCGAGAGCACGTTCACGAGGAAGAAAGCAGCAGGCGTGGCCTTTTCCTACGTAGGGATGATGCAAAACAGCAAATTGAGCCTTCATTTTGGGAGCTATTGTTGCCACGGTAACGTGGCGGAGATGTCAGGCGAAAAAAACATGCCGCACCTTTTTGGCCTTGACTCCACGCTGCTTAGTGGAAGGAAATCAAGGAACGGAGGAAGGAAGTAGGGAAGGAAAGATCAGGGGTTAAAGGCAATTGTGCCGGAGGAACTGTGGGCGGAGAGGGGGCAGGGAGCAGCCACGTTCATGTCTGCATCTTGCACGCACGAGCATAATGTAAGAGATGTAATAAAATCCACACCAGCAAATCATTTAATTAAGATAATATGAAAACCAAAATCAGGTTGGGCCATCATGACTTCAATAACCTTGAAAAGTCACCACCCAGGCTGTCTAAATAAGGGATGGTGTGGTATTGAATGTAAAAACAGTAAAGAGTAAATTTTAATCATCCGTGTCTAGAGTGCAAATAAGTAGATTGGAATTTTATTGCGAAAAACGCTTGTCATCTTACCTTCATCATGTCGGGTTAGGAATAACACATTGCCCTCTACTGGCGGATACTGTTTACTACATTTTACCACTATTTGTGGATGATCAAATTGGCAAATAAATACAGGTATGAATAGAATTTGTGTGCATTTGTAGGAAAAAAAATGGGCATTAAAGGGACCGTGTGTATTATATAGCACCTCTTAGTGGTTAAAAAAATGTCATTCATAATATATGAAGTTTTTTGTAGTTTCTAAAATCTGTAAGGAACTTATATAGATTACTGTCTGTTGACAAGAGCTTTTAAACTTCTATGCAGTCAATATTTTTTAAAACGTTGACATATATCAATAAAGTTACCGGTACTTTAAAATTATTGCCCAATGCAGTTTTCAAAAATTATGGCCACATTTTTAGTAAACATTGTCAACTGCAATGTAATTTGAAGAGAAATTTTGAGTTCACTGATTACAATTTGAATAATCAAATTTGTCAACCTCTTGTGAAAATACAAAAACCTCCATTAAAAAGCACAGCTTCCATTTATTTTAAACAAAATATGTGTGCATTTGTTATTTGTAAGAGACAAGAACAGGACAATACATATTGGGATTTAATAGTGAGTAATCATATACTGTTTTTTCTGTAGTAAAACAAAAAAATATATTTAATACAATAAGTATCGTATATAATACTGTAATCCCTTTTTGTTTTAGGCCACATAAAGTTACCTGCACTGTTTTGGGCATGAGCTATTATTCTCAGTCGATTATTGCAGAAAGCAGGGGCCAAAATAGCAAATTTGTTTGCTTATTTTTTCTCCATTATATCTACCTAAAATGAACAGCACCAATGCAGCTGCGATCCATTACCCCGGTTGACTATTACTGTGAGCGGGTGCCAGCAGAGCGCATGTTACAAATGCGGTGTGTTCTAGTCCCCATATACCGCGATCAACGAGGGATTACAGTGTGCATTTCAAAACTTCTTTCAGTCGACAAAATACATCACTGGTCTCAGGCCAAAACCTTCGAAATCACACTTTTGAAAAAAAATCCCAAAACGTATACATTGTCTTCTTTGACGGAAAAAATGTCAGAAGTACAGACGCTGCCCTACTTACTCAGTGCTATATTTTGTATGTTTAAGGTTTATATAAGTAAGCTGTATTGTTTTGTACTAAATATATATATAAACATTTCATAAAATAATATGCTCTATAATGATTAAGAGGGCAGCACGGCGGCGCAGTGGTTAGCGCTTGTGCGGCACAGTTCATGTCTCGGGAACCTGTTGTGGGTTCAAATCCAGCTCCAGACTTCCTGTGCGGAGTTTGTATGTTCTCTCCGTGCTTGCGTGGGTTTCCTCCGGGCACTCCGGTTTCCTCCCACATTCCAAAAAAACATGCATTTCAGGTGAATTGGCCGGTCTAAATTGTCCCTAGGTGTGAATGAGCGAATGAGCTGTCTGTCCCTGTGTGCCCTGTGACTGGCTGGCAACCAGTTCAGGGTGTCCCCTGCCCACTGCCTGGAGATGGCTGGGATGGGCTCCAGCCCCCCCGCGACCCTAATGAGGATAAGCGGTATGGCTAATGAGATGAGATGAGATGATTAAGAAAGTTGAGTTCAACTTACTTTTGGAAGATGAGCTTTAGGGGTTAAAAAAATGCGATCCAACAATTTTCTCAACCGCATCAATCTTTCTTATTCCAATTTAATTTCAAAAGAAATGGCTTGCCTTTTATTTACACTTCATACCAACCTGATGAATGGATGCACGAGATGTCAAACAATGAAAACGTCAAAGTTCTTAGCACGCTGGAGATAGAGTACACATAGTACTGTATGTTTAGACACAGACTAGGAGGTAGAACCCGGATTTCTTCTACGGGGTGGATGATGGGTGACCTCTCACGGTGCCACGTAGCAGAAAGAAGCACTACAGTACTGTCCTGTACTCGGAAAAAGGTGCACACTATACAAAATCTAACTTTCAGCAATGTCCCGATATTTTTCGGCATCCTGTTTTACGTAAGTCGAATAGTCGTAAGTAGGGGAGCGTCTGTAGAACTGAAATATGAGATTGTGTTCGGATACCAGCGATAAAAAACTCGATATCTCGGTAAATGACTCACAAGTTTGGCCGACTTGGACGTGTCCGGGATCTCTGATTGGGGGGCAGAAAAAAAAGGAACAAGGATATTAAAGATCCTGGTGCAAACAATAAAACTTGATCATAAAAACCAAGGAGGTAGACTTTAAAGTCATAAAAATGAAGGTCAACATGGCTATCAGAATTAGAGGGAAAGGTGTTACCTCTCTTGGGAACTTTGGTGGCACTTGGCTCAGGTGTGTCTGGGGAGGTGCTGTCAGCGCCATCGTCTACTAGTTGAATCTGAAAAAAAAGGGAACAAACAATAAGATTATTTTATGTATACATGGCTACGGAAGTTGATTGATTTTGTGGTGGGGTCTGAGGAAGTTTATTATTTTTGTTGTGTTTCTCAGTTTTAATTGTTTTTCCTCAAATACAATTTTAAAGAAACGTTTTAAAATGTATAATCTTACACAAAAATGACAATCTATGTAAGTAAAAGAGAAAATATTAAGTTTAAAAAAAGGATATAAGTAATCCACATTTTTAGAAAACATGTTTAATTTGTAATTCATCTTTAAAACACTAAAAATATATTCCTTTTTTCTCAGAGTAAATAGATTTCAAGCAATACGTTAATATTTATAAACATTGAAAAAACATTGAAAACAAATAAAAAACAAGAACAGTAATAGACATCATTAATACAAAAAATTACTTTTTTGATGACGGTAAATGAAAGACCACTGGAAAAGAACAGGATAGATTTATGTATGACAGAAAACAGTAGTTTTTCTTGAAAAAGAAAGTTTTCTATTGTAATTAGAAAAACACTAAAAAGATTTCAAAGTACAAAAAAAACACATTAAAAAAGGTTAAAATTGTGTTTTTTTTCTAAAGTACAGAATTAAAATGTGGAAATATGTTTGTAAAGTGTAGAGTAGATATTAAAATATATATTTTTTTAAATTAAAAATGATATATTTACTGGTAATACATTGTAAATGTAATATAAATTGTTTAAATACAGCACCGTTAGTCATTATTAGAAGAAAAGCATTTTCTTTCTGCAAACGAAAATGTTTTTTTCTCCTTTAAAAAGAAAAATTTTAATTGTTATCGTAAACGATATCAAAACATTCTAATAACTGGAAGTACATACATTTAAAAAAAAAAATTGTAATCATGTTTTGATTAAAAAAAATAGTAATAGTAGTAGTAATCAAATGAAAGAGCATTTTCAAAAAATTGTATTATTATTTTTAATTTACATCACGAGATTTTAATATTTATCAAGTGAATATTTTTTGCATGCCGCCCACATTTGATTCTCTGATGCGCCCCAAAGCCAAAACAGACTCCATGCATGGAAAAACATGAAATGTTTTGTCCATAACAAAAGAAAAAAGAAATGCGCAAGCAGAAAAAAATGTTTTGACAGAGCTGACAGAAGACCTACTCCACTCTTATAGGGTTATCATCTTATAAATATATTTTAATGGAAAAATGAAATCCACTTACCTGAGACTGCCTGACAAAAATGCCGTGTCCGTCCTCGCAGGTAAAGTAGCGCTTCCCTTGCACTGTGCCGTCGTTTTTGCCCTTGGCCTCATCCAGGATGACGCCAACCCACTTGCCCACCGCGAAGGAGGTGTTGCCCACGTAGGCCACCGTGCCACGCTGGCCTTTGCCGATGACCTCCACCAGGGAGCCAACCTTGGGGAGTCGCCCGCCTCCGTCTGAGCTCATTTTTGATGCCTGCATAGGAGAAACAAAAATGTTTAGAACGTCTAATTATAAAGTTAAATAAATCCTTCTCATGAATAAAAAATAATAGAAGCAAGGTATTCTCTGCAAAAAAATGAAAGAGTTTTTCAACTAGTGTGCCGTGAAACTTTGGCAAAATTGCCGCAGAAATTCGGTTATTTTATCTTTGCAAAAAAGGCAAGCCAGGGTTCAGTATCTTTACTTTCTTCCAATGATATGCCGACTAACTAACATTCATTTTTATCAGAAGTGGCAGTAAATGAGTTTTTTTGTCTTTGTTTTATACTAATTGTCTGCTAATGAGTTAGTACATGGAAATATATTTAATAACTTATTTTGTTGGATGAAGCTGTTTAAGATTAAATTTCAAAGTAATAGTCAGTTGGAAAAAGTAAAAATCGCTGCACTCTTTTCCATATATAATATAATATATATATAATATAATTATCCGACTTTTTTATGATTCTTAAATTAAATAATAAAAATCTTACACATCATTTTGTTGATTTTAATTATGATATTCTTCTTTTAAATTGAAAAAAAAAGAGTAGAATGTAGTAAACACTTTTTTTGTTCCAGTAGCAAATACCCAAAATTGGTAAACATTGTTTTGTTAGATTTCTATAAAAACATATCAATATGGCAAAACAGGTTAGAAATATAGTATAATCCAAAATTACAGCAGAATTACTAAGAAATTTGAGTAACTCGTATGACTACTTGAACCACAAAGACCTCAAATAATATGAAAAACGTTTTACTGTCAATTTTAGTAAAAATCCTGCATCAGGAATTAATTTTAAAACATTTTGACAGACAACCACCACCTTAGGCCCAATTGTTCTGTGCCTTGTTTTCCAGAAAATTCCTATTCACCCCTGCGGGTTTCCTGACTACTTGAGTCAGCAAGGAGTCGAAAATACACAAGAGTATGCAACAACAAGCGTGCACAAAAAAAGAAGCAATTATGCTAATTATGCTATGATATACAGTCTTAACTCAGATACACTGAGCTCCAGAAGAACAAGAAAACGTTTTGACAGACTTGAGATTTTTCAACGGATAAAAAGTGTACCTATGGTTTACAAAGGATTGCAAATGCTGATATGAAAGAAAATTCCATTTGACCAGCCATAGCAATAAAAAATAGACTGAGCATGATTCTAGGGCACAAGAAGGGCCACGCGGGACCACATGCGGACGTTGGCGTCACTATAGCATCGTGGCAGGACGATCGAGACTTAGCGCTGGGCGCCTCCATTCGGGCACTGGTTGTGACTCAGCAGTTTATTATTATCCTCCTGCCTCTGACTTTTATTCAAGTACAAGCAGGCCCTCTGCTGCTGCACAATAAAATCACAAAGCCCAGATGCAGCATATACGTCAAATGTTCACATTTTATGGTAGTATGTTGTAACATTAATAACTGCATTTTTATAACTCAGAGTTCTGCACAAAATAGGCAAAAAGATTTAGACAGAAGGTAAACAAAAAGAATAAATACAGATATTCCTACTTTACAAAATATTGTAGTCTGTAATAGTATGTAGTCTGTACAGTACAGCCCTTTGAGACTTCTTATGATAAAGGGCTATACAAAATAAACATGACCTGACGTAACAAAGACTCTACATGGTTTCCCTCAGAAAAGGTAGTAAGCCAGGTAGTTAGGGATTGGAAAAACCAGGAAGTCTACAAGGTTTCCCTCAGAAAACTTGCTAAGCCTGGTAGTTAGTGATGGGAAAACTACTAAGTCTACAGGGTTTCCCCTCAGACAACTTGCTGAGCCTGGTAGTCGGGGATGGGGAAAAATTTGAAGTGTACTGAGTTCCCCTCAGAAATCTTGCTAAGCCTGGTAGTCAGGAATGGAGCACACTTGGAAGTCTACAAGATTTACCTCAGGAAAAGCAGTAAACCTTGTAGTCAAGGATGCAAGAAACTAGTTAGTTTACAGGGTTTCCTTCAGAAAAACTTCTAAGCTTGGTAGTCAGGGATGGAAGAAACTAGGAAGTCTATAGGACATTTCTCAGAAAACTTGCCAAGTCTAGTATACAAGAATAGGAAAAACGTAAGTCTACAGGGTTTACCCTAAAAAATGTGCTAAGTCTCGTAGTCCGGATCGGATAAACTAGGAAGTCTACAGGGTTCCCCCCAGAAATCTTGTTAAGCCTGACAGTCTTGAAAGGTATAAACTAGGAAGTCTTGACTTAAGAAAAAGTAGTAAGCCTGGTAGTCAGGGATACAAGAAACTAGGTAGTCTACAGAGCTTCCCTCAGAAAACGTTACAAGCTTGGTAGTCCGGGAAGAGAGAATCTAGGAAGTCTACAGGGTTTTACTAAATAAAAATAGTATGCCTGGTTAGTCAGGGATGCAAGAAACTAAGAAGTCTACAGGGTTTCCCTCAAAGCCTCATAGTCATGATGGGACAAACTGGGAAGTCTACAGAGTTCCTCTCGGCAGACTTGCTAAGCATGGCTGGTGTATAAGGATAGGAAAAGCTATTAAGTCTACAGGGTTTCCCTCTAAACACTTGCTAAGCCTTGTAATTGGAAACGAGAAAAACTAGGGGTTTGGCTCATAAATGTTTTGGGGTATAAAAAAATAGTGGGGTTATCCATAGGAGGATGGTGTTCGGACGTAATTATTCATTGGCAGCCCGGTGGGTCGAAGAAGATATGCTTGCTAATCTTCCAGGCTCATAAAGCACCAAGGAAAACCCTGGCCTAACATATCAAAAGTGAGTTTTTAGAATACTTTTCAAACGCGTCGACAGTTAAATGCAATTTTTACCACATCCTTGTTGAGAAACAACAATTGCTAAACTTCAGCTTGTGGCTAAATCCAACGAACAAAAGAAAAACAAAAGCATACAGTGGATAAAGAACTTGCTGTTGAGTGTCAATCCCTCAGGGAATGTTAATGAAGATAAAACTACTGTGGCTAATGGATTGCTGAGCACAGGCACAATGCCATTACACTAACATACTTACAAATGGGGGTTGTAAATGGTGGTTAAGAACAATTTATATTTTTTAAAATCTTATAAAAACGGATTCTAGAAGAAGAAAACCAATACATGTTCAACAACACATCCAAACAATAAGCAGATGTCAATTAGTTGGTGAGTGTTGTTGCCAAAAATTAGCAACTCACTGTAGGCGGCTAACAGGAATAGCTGAATTATTCATTGTCACTCAACTCCAAGCGGATAATAAAACGAGATTGGGAAATTAAAAACACAAGAATAATAATGCTGGCATCGATTATTCAAAATTGTGAAAAGGCCTTACACTAAAACCTGACAAAATATGAGTTTTCAACGCTGAAAACATTTGGCAATGACCAAAAGGGTAAGCTACACTTTTCTTGGCTATGCTAATACAAACCGTGATGGGAACCGTGTCATTTATATCCCGGTAGCTTTATTTGTTTGGACAAAATATGAAAAATATATATTAAAAAAAGTATATTTGAAAATACAGTATGCTAAATTGACTATGCTAGGCTATTATGTGAAATTGAACATTGTGGCATTGTTATTCTCTCTGTAATACAAATATTAGTAATTACATTTACTGTTACAAGTGTTACATAAAGTGATACAACCTACTTGCTATATGTTATTTGAGTTGTTCACTAAGCCACGAAATAAAAGCTGAAAAATTATGGGGGTTTGGCACTAAAGGTGTTCGCTAAACTATACTCTGCTATGCTAACAAGGCTATTATGTAAACCGTTTTACTGAATCCTTGTTAGCTTCATGTAGTTCGACTACCATAAAAAAAAAATACAACTTGAGAATATTTGAAAATAAGTTATGCTTAATTTACTATGCTAAGCTATAACATGCATCTGGAGAATGTTATGACTTTTTTTGTAATAGAATTGTGATTTTTAAACAGATAAAGGTCAAACTATACATTGATGTGGTAAAAAGAGGACTTTCCCAGACCATTTGGATATTGTGATGAAAAAAATCTTTATTTTAGAATACTGCATTTCTCCCCTTTAGAAAAAAAATTCCCACTTTTACTAATTCAGACAACCAAAAATCTTAACTCCAGAATAGTATTTTAGTCTACGGCTGCTTTTTCTTAAAGCGAGACAAAGTCTTTCTGCTGAGTAAAGTGCTCCAATTATCGCATTAGATTTCTGTTTTGGTGAAAGTTTGCCATGTCCTGTTGTCGTTTTTGGTATATTCTGGAGACAGATTGTGTTTTGTGCGTAAAAATAAGAGTGCGTGATGAAATCTACTACTTGTTAATGTCAAAAGGTTATCATGTATGGTATACTTGTAGGCTGTAAACAATAATCAGAAATATTAAAACAATAAAAGGGTTCCAAAATTCGGTTGATATGTAATGGATCCAGAATGTATGATATTTGTTTTTTTTAATTGCATTACAAAACAAAAACCAAACAATATTAGAATTTTCAGAGACAGTCCTTTGTGTTTTTCTGCATGTTATTGATGTGGTTCTCCAATAGATGGGACTTAGTGATGCACTCATTCCTTTTACTTTAATTAACGTTCACGCCATCATTGTTCAGCAGAACAATAGTCCACCTTACGCTAAATATAAAATGTAATACAATTGGTTTTTTTCAGCTACTGCAAACTGAAGAAACAAACTTAAAAGAGCTATAAGGAACTTTTTTACTCGCTGCTTCCATCTCCTGGTTTGTGTCATCATTGCAGCTTCAGTCAGCTCGTTCATGTTGTGCTCGTGCAACTTCGTGCATTTCTTAGACGTGCTCGAATAAACATTTATAAACAAACTTTTTTCATCTTTCTTGGGGTTTTGGTTGTTGTTTGGCATATACTTGAACTAGCCCTTTTCTTAATTTCACCATTTTCTTGCGACACTAACACATTTAAACAAAACTAAAACCCACGCAGATGAGCATGACGTCACTTAAACATTCCCCCACCCACATTCCTCTTACCTTGTTCCGCCCTAAACAGCTTTGCTAAAAGTAAGACTAAAAGCAGATAGACCAAGTGAGAAATAAAGAATAAGGGCTCTTTGAACTCACTTGGGCATTCTTAAAGGGACAGTGTGTAATATTTAGTGCCTCCTAGTGGTACAAAAAATATTGTTTTGAATAATTGGCAAAAATACAACAACCATCATACAAATGTTAATCTTTATAAAACAAATCATAGGTCGACAAATTTGCATTTTACATAGTGGAATCCCTATTTAGTTCGCCGCCATGTTTGTCTGAGGTCTTGTTGCATGCTGTGGTACTGGTTTTTGTTTGCATTGGACAACAGTGCCATCTAGTGGTCAAATATTACATACTGGGGCTTTAACACAAACTTTATAGAGAAAGTTTTTAACTTTCAACTTTTTAAGGACACCTGAATCAATGCTTTTTTGGTTTGAACAAATTTATTGACACTAATATTAAAATAAAACAATCATGACAATCACAACAGCAATCAAGCACATTCATAATATTATGTTCCAATATGATGTTATTACCAGCAAACACATAGTGAGGATTTGAAAAACCCTTCTCGAAAATCCTATTAGCAATCAAACATATTCACAATTTCATTAAATGACATCTTTGTTAGTGTCAATAGATCACCAACAACAGAAAACAATTATGACCAACACAACAGCAATCATGCATATTCACAATATTATATTCCAATATGACGATTTTAACAACAAACACAATGTGAGGTTTGAACAACCTTTCTCGAAAAACTCAATAGCAATCAAGCATATTCACAATTTCATTATATAACATCTTTGTTAGTGTCAATAGATCCGTCCAGGCCAAAGTTGATTGTCCTCGGTCTGAAAAAATCCACCGACTCCAACAGCAGCAAAAACAAAACCGACATCAATTAAACAATTTCAGAGTTATTTTCTTTCAACAGTAGTTAACCAGCGTGTAAAAGGCAATACTATTGTGCAAGGGCGTAGCTCTGCCATCCCACCCTCCCAAACAGCACTCTTACAGTCCTCTTTTTGGGTCTTCTCCAGGCCGTTGCTGCCGGGACTCCCACAGTGTAGCTTCCGCTGCTGTCGGGACTCCCACAGTGGGTCCTCTCAGGCCGTTGCTGCCGGGACTTCCACAGTATATCTCCCGTTGCTGCCGGGACTCCCACAGTGTAGTTCCGGTTCCCATCTCTGGGTGGGTGCAGACGAGTCTTCTTTATGGCTGCGTCCTAGCCCCGCCGCTCGCAGATTGTATGGTATCCGCAGCCATTTGTAGCACAGCCACAGGGGGGATCTGCCTGCACCTCCATACCAACAGGTTTCTGGAGGTCCAGATGGCGTCCTTGATGGCTGCGAGAGTGAGCCAGTCCCTGGCAAAGTCGTTCTGAGACCTCATCGACCGACTCACCCCGTAAAGCACGTACTGTGCATCAGGGACCTCCCCTGCTGGCAAGTCCGGGAACTTTCCTAGTTGGTCGGCCATTGTCCACAAGACCTCGGCAGCGCTGCACTCACAAAAAAGGTGCCTCACCGATTCCTGGGCGCCACAGCCAGGTCGAGGGCACGTCGAAGTCGCCGACATACCTCGGTGGTGCATTACGGCTCTGACTGGGAGAACTTCATGAGCCACCATCCATGACAAGTCTCTTAGTCTGTTTGGGAGGGCAGGATGATTCACGTTTCTCCAAACCGTTGTAGGTTCGCCAAACGCAAGCCCCCGCACAGGGCTTACTGTTGCTCGCTCTTGCACAATAGCAATAAGGGCCCTGTGGTTTTGTAAATTGTGACATTCTTGTTTTTCCAAATCAAACTTCTTTAAAAAATCCCTAATAAAGAGATGTGTTGGTGGCAAGTTAAATGAAACTGGAATCAAACGATTGTTTGGTACAAGCTTTAGCTTCCGCAAATATGAGCCCATCCAAAACCGGGTCATTGCTTGACTTTTCGGGTTGTTGGGTGGGCCCACAGCGTTTTGGAAGTGGAGAGAGACATATTTGCTTCCCAGGAAAAGCTGGAGGTCAGGTACTCCTTTTCCCCCTTTTTCCTTTTTCTTTTTCATTGTATCTCTTTTTATCCTTTCCCACTTTGATCCCCAGACAAAGCGAAAGATGGCTCGGTCCAGTTGTAATAGCACGTTTCTTTTGGGCATAAAAACTAAACTGATTGACAAAAGCATTGGTAGGATGATCGCTTTGATGATAAGGACCTTCCCCTCTATTGTCATTTTTCTCAGTGACCAAAAAACAAGTCTTTGCTTAACTTTCCTTGTCATGTCATCCCAGTTGGTCTCGCCTCCTCCATCCGCATTGAATTTTATCCCTAGGATTTTCTGGTCTGTCTTTAATACCGTCAGCGGGAGTCCTGCCTTTTCTGTCTCTTTCCACATTCCATAAAACTTTACTTGTGATTTTTCTCTATTTAGCCTTGACCCAGACGCCCTTCCAAACAGGTCAGTCAAGTCAAGGGCTCTTCCAACAGATGCGCGGTCAGTACATAAAATATTAAAATCATCCATGTACAAAACACACTTGATAATTTGTCCCCCACTTCCTGGGATATTGATCCCTTCGACAAATCTATCTTTTCTTAACATTTGTGCCAAAGGTTCAATGCAAAGAACATAGAGAAGCGGAGACATAGGGCAACCTTGACGTACACCGCAGTTGACCTCGATTGCTTCCGATAAATTCCCGTTAATCATGAATTTGCTGAAGATGTCTCGGTATAGCAGTCCTACCCACTTGATGTATTTTTGGGGAAAACCACATTTTTGCAATACCCTGAAGAGGTATTGGTGCGAGACTCGATCAAAGGCTTTTTCAAAGTCTAGGTTTAGGACCGCTAGTCGCATGTTTCTGTCTCTCGCATAACAAATGGTGTCACGGATCAGCATGAGACTGTCGTTGATCTTCCTTCCCACAATGGCACAGGTTTGGTCTGGATCAACCAAGTCTCCCAAGACTACAGACATTCGTGTCGCTAGAAGCTTGCTGAAAATTTTACAGTCCACATTTAAAAGTGTTATAGGTCGCCAGTTTTTTAAGTCAAATTTGTCTCCTTTTTTGTGCAATAGAGTAACTATCCCTATTCTGAAACTGTCTGGCATATTGTCTCGACTGGAAAATTCGTTAAAAACCGTAATCAGATCTGGTGCTAAAATATCCCAAAAAGTCCGGTAAAATTCGAGGTTGAGTCCGTCCTCCCCAGGTGATTTGCCTTTTTTCATAGCTTTTATGCAATCATTCAGTTGTTCTTGGGTAAAGTCTGACGTTAAAAAGGGGTCTTGACGCACTGATCTTGAAATATGATCCAATACATGCCCCATTTCATTCTCATGTGTTTCTTTCTTTTCAAATAATTTTTTGTAGTAGTCTTCTACCAATCTGGTTATTTCACTACTTTCCTTTGTTATTTGCCCGTTTTCGTTTTGAAGTTTAAAAAGCCCCTCATTTTTGCTCATAATTTTTTTAAAAAAGTAGCGTGTACATTTTTCCCCTTCTTCTATTTCTCTTTCTCTGCTTCTTATTATGATGCCTTTACTCTTTATTTCCGCCAAAGCGTTTAGTTCTTGTTTGGTCTCTTTGATTTCATCATTAAAGTCCATCCCCTTTTCTGTTAGGATGAAATAGCGTTGGAGTCTTCTTTGTAGACCCGACATGCGTTTCATCTCTTTAAGTTTCTTGTTTTTCCCTGCATTTTTAAAAAAGGTCTGTGTTCGTTTCTTTGTCATTTCCCACCATTCTGCTCGAGAATCATACGAGTCTTGAAGGGTCTGCCAGTCTTTGTAAAGCTCTCTGTATTGTGTGACTATAGCCTCATCCTCCAGCAAAGAGCAGTTTAACTTCCACAAACCCTTCCCAACAGTCATACCTGAAGAGAATGAGAGAGAGCAGGACAATAGCAAGTGATCCGAAAAAAAAACAGGAATTAATCTTGCATCACTCTGTGCTAAACCCCTTGTAAATATGTAGTCTATTCGAGAGGCTCTGGCATTGTCACTACTGAACCAGGTGAAGCCCTCTTCTCCTGGATGTATGGATTTAAAACAGTCCACCAGTTTAAATGTCCGGCACATGTCTTGTAATAAAGTTGATGTTTTATCTACTTTAAACTCCTCATCGGTCCTCTTTCTATCCTTCCGACTTAGGATGCAATTAAAATCTCCTCCCACGATTAGTGGTTGATGGCCTAGCATATGCGACTGGATGTCCTCTAAAAGTTCGTACCTGAGATGTCTGTCGGCATGGCCGTATATGTTAATTAGGTTAAAATCATTCCCTATATAAGAAAGTTTTGCTAAGATTGCGCGTCCTTCTCTCATCACAGTACTCCCCTTTATGATGAGTTGAGGGTTGTTTATTAAAATGGCTACCCCATCGTTACGGTTTTCATTCGAGCCACTCCATAATGAAGGATATGGCCAAATCTCTTCCCACTGTTTATAATTTTTTAGAAAGGGGATGCAGCATTCTTGTAGTAAAAACACATCTGTTCTGATAGTTTTTAAGAACGATAAAACACTGTGAGCCTTAATCTTTGATCTCACACTTCTCACATTGATAGTAGAGAATGTAATGTTCATAATTGTGGTTAAAGTATTTAAACTAGTTAGACAAAACCGGGGGATCTGAGTCCATTCTTTGGTGATCATCAAGAGTGTCACCTGTGTCAGACATATCACTTAAGAGTAGTACTTCATTTGGAGACTCACCGGGGAAAACTCTGGAATCCTCCGACTCTCTGTCTGTGGTTCCAGGTCTTCCCCTTTTTTCTGGGTTAGGGGGTGAGCCAGAGGACCTATCAAGGGGTCTTTTACTTCCCTGCCCACAAAGGGGCAGATTTTTTCCTTCCCCGACTTCCTCCATCTCAACTTCATACAGTTCCCTTGTGGGCTTTTTTGTCGGCAATCGGCTTTCTTCTAAATCTCTTCCCTTTGTTTCCGGTGTTTTCACCACCCCCAATTTTGTCTTACTTTTACCCCTCTTTCCAGTGCCTGTAGGGGTTTTTGGAGAGTCGTTCACCTTTTCAATTTTTTTGTCTTTTTCAAATTCCGGTAGTGGCGTAGTAAAACATTTTGTTATTTTGGACTGTCTTCCAGGCCCTTCCTGATTAATATGTGTTGTCTTTTCTATTTGTTTGTCTTGTCCAAATTCAGGTATTTGATGAAAAATCGAATTAGAATTTCCAGTTCCTTCCTGACTCAAATTTGATTCTTTGGTCTCTCCTCCAGAGGTTTGAGGTGTATTTTCAATTTGTTTGTCTTGTTCATTTTCTTTGTGCATTTCTTGTTCATCTTCATTAGATATTTCCATAACTTTATTCATTTTCTGTTCATCTTTATTGGGTATTTCCATAAATTTATTAATTTCTTGTTCATTTTCATTTTGCATTTCCATAACTTTAGTCATTTCATTGTTTTTGTTGTCTTTTTTCATTTCATTGTCTTTGTTGCATATATTAATTTCATTATCTATGGTTTCTGACATCATTTCATTGTCTTCTGACATCATTTCATTGTCTTTGTTGTCTTTGTTAACTGCCTTCCTAGCTTTCAACTTGTTAGCAAACGACTTTGGGCAGTTCCTATAGAGGTGGTTCGTTTCTCCACAGAGATTACATTTTCTGCTATTGGTGCATTCTTCAAAGGAATGTCCAATTGTCCTGCACTTTCCACAAAAAACTCGATCACATACCTCAGCTAGATGTCCATGCTCACCACATTTGCGACAGAGTTTCGGTTGACCTTGATAGTGGACAAAGCCACGGTTTTCCCCCAGGAATATAGTCGACGGGAGCTGTTTCAGTCCCTGAAAGCCCTGAGGATCTTGCAATTGCTGGATGGGTATCCTCCAGGCACAATTCCAAACGCCTTTCTCATCCCTCACCTTCATAGCTGGTCCTTTTATCAAGCAATATCTACTCAACAAAAAACATATATCCTCAGCATTCACCATTTCATTAAACATCCTGACAATAACTGTCTTGTTGGCATTATCAGACAGCTTCTCCACTATAAAACCAGAAAACTGGGGCCTCACCCCCTCAAAACGATTCCAAAACTCTTGATAAAGAGCCGCCGTTACAAAACTTACATCAAAGCCCTTGCCAGAAGTCAAAGTTATGACGCAATGCAAGTCCTCCATTTTAAACTTCAGAATTTTATCAAGAAACTTGTTCATAAAATCAAGTCTTGACATTCCTACATCTTTGAATAAGAATCGCACGCAATTATGTCTCCGCCCGTTGGCATAACGCCCGGCCATGGCAGGACTCTGCGGAAGGGAATTCCCTTCGCACGCGCACGGCCAATTGAGTGAGTCTCGGAAAAATATCCCAACAATTTCCTAAAATAAAACTGAGCCGAGCCGAAAAAGCCGCATCTACCGAAGTAGCACCAAGTGCACCCACATTAAAATATTTAAATCGTTGCAATACTATTGGAAATTGCGACAACGCTCGAACAAAGAAGAAGCACATTTAAAAGGCACGAAGGTATTGAAAGGCAAGCCTAAAAGGTGACATCATCACTGGAGTGACACGTTTTCCACCATCACTCTGATGGGGATATTCAAAACAAAATCCTCGGAAATTTTTAAGAAACACAAATACACCTTGCCCACAAACAGTCCGGATCACCTGAGCTCAAACGGGGAAAAAAAAATGTGTCACACACTCACCCGGGTGGACGTGGTTTTCCTGGTTAGGGACATGTTCCCTAGTCCACTGACAAAAACTCCAAAAACGTTAAGAATCAGCTATTGTATCGATGGCACTTGTTCAGACCTCACGCCTCCGTTATAAATGCAGAGGCTGGAAGCAGACTGAGCGCATCGGTGAGTGTGTTGTGGTTGTGAGAAAGAGAAAGAGGGCGGTCAGCTCCACAAAGGTGCAGGGTCTTAAAGCCGACAGACGCATATTTTCATCTCTTACCAGTCTGGATCAACTTCTATAAAAAGGACTACTCAAAGACTTTACTAACAATATCACAGGAGACCCGAGGGGTACGGTGTCCCCATCTGAGGATTTTTTCACATTACTGTGTGGAATAAAATGATTTAATACGTCCCTATTTACGGCATTTTCAGTACTATATGACAAACCTTGAAATGTTATTGCCAAAGGTGGGCGAATCGATCCAAATATCATTATTATCTATACATGGGATCAATACTACCGTCTTGGGATCGATATTGTCTTCCCATTTTAATTGGAACTAAAATAATGTCCTCAGTGGGTTGAAAAATTATACATACATTATAACTTTCAAACTCAATCCAATTGAGTTTACACTTTCTTTGCAATGAAAGATATTTCAGCTTACTGTTCGACATCGTTATGGAGTATTTGCATTTCTGTTGCATTGCTGCTTTTTTCAGATTACTCTATTGACTTTTGTTCAGAAACATTTATAATAGAAATATTTATGTAGTTTACCTGTAAAATTTGCATCGCAGTTATTAAATTTAAAACAAAAGAAGATTTTAAGTGCCTGAAATCTTAGTGCCGTTTTTATCTTATAAATAAACTAAAAGGGGATAGCTCAATTATTCAATGATCATTATATTTCCAAGCAAAAAATATCAGTATCTGATCGGTATCGTTCGATACTAGCCTGTATTTATTGGATCAAATCGATACCAAAATTCCCAGTATCGCCCACCCTAATTATTGGGATGGACGAATAGCGTCTCCAAGACACATGTCTGCTATTGGTCAACATCATATAAAATGTTGTTCTGCTATTGGTTTGTGTCACGGCATTAAGAAAATTCCAATATGCAATTGGCAGAAGTACCTCCTGTATTTTCTGTACTGAATTTATCTGCTACAGGTCCAAGGCTCGTAGTGATGCTAAACGGAGAAGCAAACACATGATAACCATTAAAACGAAGCTTGCAATTATCAAGAAATATGAATAAGGCAAACAAATTGCTACCCCAGCTAAGTCGCATGGCCATACCCAATAGACGGTGGGGACTTTTATGAATAATATGTTAAGAAGAAACATCCAACAGTTTTTAATGCATCTTCGCGGGCGGCCATTTTGGGAGTTGTTGATGTTGCTCAGGCTTTAGATCGCACCCAATCATGGTTCTGCTTTAGAGAGCAGGTGAATCATGATTGGTCCTTCGCAACCTCAATGTCTTCATTCCTCTATGACAATTCTCAAAATGGCTGCCTTCAGAGAGTGAAACAAATAAGGGGATTTTCTAACTTTAAACTATATTCTTCTTCATTGTTTAGCCGGGGGTTCACCTCTGGATCGACTTATGTGTGAGATTGTTAACACTTTGCTCTCTGTATTTCATTTCAAATGTTATTTACACAGGAAACTATAAGAGGGCGCTCTAGGCCTGTGTTGATAATTTCAACCTTGGTAGTGAAAACAACTAAGAAGGGCTTTTTCCCATGGACACTTTCATAAGATGGGAGAATTATTTTATCAAATACATTTCTCTCAAGAATGTGACCTATGCGTCAGTTCGATTTGTTGTTTCCCTCTTTATTATGCATTCAATGGCTGGTGCGACTTCTCCTTGTCCTTATACTCTGTAAAATACGGTAATCAAATGTTGTGTTTAGACAAATAGTGGCCCAAACAACATAGTATTGTTAGAAAAGCTTTTGGGTCGACTTCCACTTTAAGAAGAAATAAGATTTTACTATAACCACATTGACGGTAATGTAAAACAACTTTAGTAGTCCTAAGCGTCAACAAACAGGTGCACTGATTCAGCCCGAGGATGAAAAAGGCCAACGTGATGAGCATAAAATGTTAAACAAAAGCTGGACAGGGGGGAGACAAAACCAGGATTAAGTCGACTGCACACGTCGGCGTTTTAGTCATTTCTTTCTGCTATGGATAAAAGAGATCGTTTCCGGGAAACAGAAATGTCTTCGCAAGCAGCTGAGTCATGCCTTGATCAATTTTAAGAGACACACATAAGGGCTCCTATCCAACTTCCGATTGATTCTTCACTCTGCTTTTTATTGGAGGATTGGAAACCGAAATATTTGTTCCAAGGCGTGTACACGATCCCTATGATGCCGATTCCAATAAGACATTAGGAAGAACCAATCGGAGGAGGGCAGACCTTGCGTTTTTGACCATATTAACGAAGTGTGCCAAACTAATTTTCACCGAGGGTCACATCAGCGTAATGGCTCTTCTCAAAGGGCCTAATGTAACTTCATTTATAATAATATATATATAATAATCATAATAATGATACATTTTATTTCAAAGCACCTTTCGGGACACCCAAAAGGTGCCGTAAAGAGAATAAAGACACTGATAAATAAAAACATACATGTGCAAAACATACATGTAACTAAATATAACCGCAATGTAAAGTAAATGTATCTGCTCTTTCATGTAGTCACAAACATTACAATTGCATTAAAAAGAATGTCACAACAAATTTATAATGTTATAAACTAAATACATTAAAAAAGACACACCTCACTAATTTGTGCTTTAGTTATCGCTGGTTCCCTGCCTCCCAGATTTTGAATTGAAATGTCTTTATTGTCATTGATATCCACGAATCGTGCACTGTGTTCTGCAGCAGACAGCACACGGCAAATGCTATCACGGGGGCAAGGTTAGGGGGAGCTTTGTGTGTTGGGTGGGCGTGACTGTGTGCGTGACGGGGATAGGCTGGTGTATGCTGTCAGTCAAACAGCCAGGAGGGGTGGTCAGGTCACAAGTCAATCTGTCCACCAAAACAAACTGCTACAGCTTGTATTTCAGTGGCTTGTTACATTGAAAATAACTTCTTTGATTACCGTATTTTCCGCACTATAAGGCGCACCTAAAAGCCTTTATTTTTTTCAAAAGCTGACCATGCGCCTTATAATACAGTGCGCCTTATATATGGATCAATATTAAGTCGCAAAGTCTTGCAACTAATGCAGCAGCCGCCGACTAGATTTTCCCCCGAACGCCAAGTAGTCCGCGGTGTATGCTGGGATTTGTTTACCGGCGTTTCATTGGCTAACCAATGTGTCAATCATCATTTAAATCGATCACTATTGGCTAAAGTTATTCGGAGGTAAAGGGGGCGGATCCTTTTTATCATTTACAGGCTGGCATAGGCTAAAGCGGCAAAACAAAGCCTGCAATTGGCCGAAAAAGATGTGTCAATCATCAGTTGAATCGATCACTATTGGCTAAAGTTATTCGGAGGTAAAGGGGGCGGATCCTTTTTATCATTTACAGGCTGGCATAGGCTAAAGCGGCAAAACAAAGCCTGCAATTGGCCGAAAAAGATGTGTCAATCATCTGTTGAATCGATCACTATTGGCTAAAGTTATTCGGAGGTAAAGGGGGCGGATCCTTTTTATCATTTACTGGCTGGCATAGGCTAAAGCGGCAAAACAAAGCCTGCAATTGGCCGAAAAAGATGAATGTGAATCACACGTTGGGTTGACGGCATAGAGAAAGCATTTTTTACTATTCTGTATTTGTAAATATTGTATTCTTCTGGATTTACTAAACTCACGGATATAAGAGGACCATGGTTGCACATTATTATTGAACACAACGACTTCGGTGAGTTACTCCGGCTATATATTTTCCCTGTATCATGTTTCAGACTGAACTCGATGTTTCTGTGATAAGCGGTGCAGATAATGGATGGAATGGAGTGTCTATTTTTAAATTCAACTCAATTCCAAGTGTTTATTGTCATATGCACAGTAAAGTTGCGAGCGAAAAAGAAAATAGATACTAAGGAATGGTTGGCATTTCTTGAATCCCAAGACTTTAACCTTCCGAATGATATTTGGAAGGATGCATTTGAGTGACATCGTACGGACACCGCATCCGCACGTGTTCTCGACACGTATTTGCTTCTTTGCAAGCTTTCGGAATGTTAAGGGGGTAATAAGTTTGACTGAACTACCGGACTGTTTTGTCGACGTTCCCATTGTAGCGCCTTATAATCCGGTGCGTCTTATGTATGTCAAATATATGACCAAAAACATTTTTTTCGGGGTGCGCCCTATAACCCGGTGCGCCTTATAGTGTGGAAAATACGGTAAATCAAGACTGAGCAAAGTCAGAAGAGCGCAAAGAAATGGGGATTACCAGCAGGTGCTCTGTGGCCTTTAGGACAGAAGGCAATATCTGCACCGCAGTTCCAGCCTACTGCGGCCACGTAACAACCCCCAGAAGCTACTCCTGCCAAGCCTGTATCTCACCAAAGCCAGATCCATTACCCATTAAAAGGATGACCTTGAGCTACGACTCGTGGGAAACTGCTATATTCGGGACGGTTGTGTTTTAACCATCACAGAGACCTCGCTCAAGACAAGGATACCTGATGCTAGCGTGTAGCTAGGCAGCCGCTCTCTCGATCGCTTTTTTTACACTGAAAGAACTTCAATTTCATTGTACGTTTATATTGTGACAATAAAGACCATTCATTCAACAGCAATTCCGTGATCTGTGTTTTTATTTGTAGATCTATGGTAGTTATCTTGTTACAATCGTATACTGTCAGTCAGTAAGGAAGTCACCTTGAGGTAAGTTTGACCTTTGGAGACTTTTATTAAGGGGCGTTGCTACTTTGCGAATTTTCATGTTTTGCGGGGGATCTACCCGCCATTAACCGCACTAACAGAGATGATACTGCTCCTCAACATATGTTCCTCAACCAACTCCAGCTACGATAAATTTTAGATACAAGATGTCTTTCGAGTAAAGGTCTTGCCCAAATACAAGAGAAAATCCAGGTTACGAGAATATCCAGACATTACCACTAGAGACCACAGCTTTTAAGTCAGGGGTCGGGAACCTTTTTGACTCAAAGAGCCATAAAAGCAAAAAATATTAATTTTATTTTGGGAAAGAGCCACACCATATATTATGAGACAAATTTACAAAATTGCTAAACCCGCACCCCAGACAAAAGCTTAGTCTTCAGCACATTTATTTTTGATGATTTGATAAAAAAATATGAAAAGAGAATAATGCCAGAGCCCCTGTCCCAAAATCAACAAACATACCACTTTAAACTTGTCTCTTTCTTGCAATTACTCAAGATCGGTTAAACTCCTTTTGACCTTTTTTTTTCATACATATTGGTTTCAAAACCAGATACAAGCAGTTATTGTGTAAAAACGTCACAACATTCTGCAAATAGGGAGCCTGATGAGCTCACTTTTGGCGCAGATGGCGTAGGGCGAGAGATGGGAGGGAGTGCTTGCGCTTTTTGCATGGCTCCACCCATCCCTCCCACTCACCCAATCAAAAGACTAAGTTCTCTTCCGGTGTTTTGGCGTATTTACAGTGTGTTCTGTGGATTCATCATAAGGTATCTGAACACTGAACACAGATTATATAGTGAACTTTTATATAAAGGATTCTTTAGCGTTGTACAGCCAAAACGAGTTTTTTCCCCCCTTTTTTGTGTGACACCTTGACTGTAAATTGTAGTGAAAAACGTGCCCTATATATACTGCGAAGTAACATTGGATACTTAGCTTTGGATTGGATTTGCGTGTTCCTGAATAGGATGAACAACTCAAGCTTCGAACAAGATGGAGATATTTTGCATGCAATCAAATTTGTCTCCGAGCCACAGATATTAATAGAAAGAGCCATATATGGCTCGCGAGCCATAGGTTCCCGACCCCTGTTTTAAGTCATTATATTATCATTGTATTAATCTTATGTTGGGCAGCACGGCGGCGCAGTGGTTAGCGCTTGTGCGGCACAGTTCATGTCATGGGAACCTGTCGTGGGTTCAAATCCAGCTCCAGACTTCCTGTGCGGAGTTTGTATGTTCTCCCCGTGCTTGCGTGGGTTTCCTCCGGGCACTCCGGTTTCCTCCCACGTTCCAAAAACATGCATTTCAGGTGAATTGGCCGGTCCAAATTGTCCCTAGGTGAGAATGAGCGAATGAGTTGTCTGTCCCTGTGTGCCCTGTGATTGGCTGGCAACCAGTTCAGGGTGTCCCCTGCCCACTGCCTGGAGATGGCTGGGATGGGCTCCAGCCCCCCCGCGACCCTACTGAGGATAAGCGGTACGGCTAATGAGATGAGATGAGATAATCTTATGTTGTATTTTTATGTTAAATTTCTATTTGAATGTGTTTTCAGTCAGCAGGAAGATGAGTTTTATAGCTAGTTAGGTTTATTTTGAATGCCTTTGGGAGGCCACGAATGAATTAATAGGTTTTAGGTTATTTTGTGTCAGGAAAATGCTTATATTTTTTGTACCAGCCATCTTCTTTTTTTTTTTTTACTTGTTCATAGTCTAGGTATTGCTTCTGCAAGGAAAAGCTGCTTTCCCATAAATTCTTCATTAAAATGTAATCTAGTCACTCTTGACCAAGTCAAATTTGAGGATGGTTTAATATAACGATTGCATGTAACCATAAATTTAATAAAGTAACATGAAAACAGAAAAAAACAATGCAAGATTTTAACTATTATTTTTGTCTTTTTTGGTTAACCAAAACTTGGTTGGTTGGTTGGTTGGTTGGTTGGTTAGTTGGATGGTTCCCTTGACCACTAGGGTCTAGGGGCAAGATTTTTCTTTTGTGTGTCTTGGGCAAGTACAGCCCGGTCGTATACTCTTAGTCGGTAATGAATGCATCTTGAGGTAAGTTTACCCTTAGCGTGCTTCTATGAAGGTGCAACGCTACTTCACGGATTTTCACTTTACATGGGAGGTTCTGGTCCCCATTAAACGCGAAAACTGAGGGATCTTTCTGAACAGATAAAGTAATAGACAAGGATATAAAATATTTATTTTGAAATACAAACAAATGGAAATAAAAACAATAATATATACACGAACGAATAAATGTATATATAAATACAGAAATAAAATACAAAATTAAAAATATAAAAATAAATTGACAAACAAATGTGGAAATAAATACAAGACAAAATAAATATGGATATGGACTATTTTTTCTGAATTACAAATAATTGGACATAAAAAAATAATATATAAATAAACAATTACATGTAAAAATGCAAAAATAAATAACTAAATTAGAAATAATAAAATAAAGACATTAACAAGTAAATAAAAAAATATGGATTTAACATATTTAGTCTGAATTACACAAAATTGGAAAACAGTAATATGAAAAAACGTAAATAAAATATTAAGTGGATATATTAATACAGAAATACACTACAAAGTTAAAAATACCTTTATAAAAATATAGAAATAAATCTATAAATAAATAATACAGCGAATAAAAATAAATACATTTGAAAATTAAATATTTATTCTGAATTACAAATATTAAAAATATATATATATATATATATGATTGGGAATTAAAACAGTAATATATACATACGACAACAAATTTTTAAATAAATACAGAAATAAATGACGAAATTCAAAATGTAAAAATGATGACAAAAACAAATGGAAAAACAATAGTAAATCCAACTGAATATCATTTTTTTAAAAAGCGTTTAACTATCACATCCTTTTTATTCTGACGACCCGCTGACAGCAGGAAATGTTAATTATATTTTATATGCATAATTTAACTTTTTTGTGTTTTTTAATCTGGGCCTAATATCTGGCGCCATCTTGTGACTACAACTTGCACATTACAGGAAAAATAGCATTCAATTAGGGATACACTTGTCATTAAATGACGTTTGTCCCAAATCAGAGAACGTGTCATAGTAAAGATGATTATCCTGAAATATTTTAAGAATTAAATCCGGGATGTAGCCCTGCAAAGTGGAGCGAATCATTTCAATCATTACAACAAATAAGAATATAAAAAAACATTATATATTTGTTCCGTTTATGGAGAAAAATGAGCTATTAGGGGTCAATGTAAATCATTTGCACGTTTGTTGTCTTCGTGACGCTTTCAAAGGGAGGACACTCCCTCGGCTAACTAGCTAGCTTCTGCTAACTAGCCCCTTTAAATAGCGTTGGTGCACCTCCAAACACATTACACATGAGGGGACGGGGTAGCTCGAAGCACGTTTTGAGAAATTAAATCATGTTATATTTGTGAAAGAGTACCTGTTTTTGTTTTATCCGAAAATATCGCCGTTTTTCCGGCTCCGGCCACTGACGTCCATCAGCTGGAGTAGCGGTCAGTCTCCTCCACGACGCAAGACAATTTCGAGCAAGTTGAGGAACGACTGCGCGATCACAGCAAGTATTACGGTAACACGCCGCCTTCAAAATAAAAGCTCAAGAAACGTTACAATGTGTGCCTCATTATTACATTTTTAGGGAGGTGAATTTTGTCTCTTTTTCCAGAACCGGCTTTTTCAACCTTAGTGTTTTTGTAGTATTTCTAAAGTTGGATTTCTGTAGTATTACCGTGGTTTTATTTTTTCATTATAATGTAGTATTTCACCCCGCCTTCAAAATAAAAGCTCAACAAACGTTACAATGTGTGCCTCATAAATACATTTTTTTGATGAGGTGAATTTTGGCTCTTTTTCGAGAACCGGCTTTTTCAACCTTAGTGTTTTTGTAGTATTTCTAAAGTTGGATTTCTGTAGTATTACCGTGTGTTTATTTTTTCATTATAATGTAGTATTTCACCCCGCCTTCAAAATAAAAGCTCAACAAACGTTACAGTGTGTGCCTCATAAATACATTGTTTTAGTGAGGAGAATTTTGACTCTTTTCGAGAACCGGCTTTTTTAACTTTACTATTTCTGTAGTATTTCTAAGGTTGGATTTTTGTAGTATTACCGTGGTTTTATTTTTTCAGTATAATGTAGTATTTCCATAGTAGTAATTTTCCAGTATTTCTGCACCTTTGCTGTAGTATTTCTGTCGTATTATCAATTTCCTGCTTTCACTAATTTCTTTTTTATTTCCTGTTTATATTGTGCAGGGACGACACCATACATATTGACCAATCACGTGCACCTACAGAAGAAAAGAAATCATGAGAAAATGAAGGGAGTTGGATTCTCTCATTCCCCTAAAAGAGCCGGCTTAAAAAGCCGTTATGGTCGCTAACGACACATGACTTATTCGGTTAAAGTTTCCCCCTGAATTTAAGGATTTTGGGTATATGTTTCAAAAATGCACTATCCTTGTTTGTAATTCCATGTTAAAATTTAAAATAATATTTTTCATCTTTATTCTCCGGAATAACTACGATAGTCTGTGATCTATGCAGCCCTTTGAGAGACCTTGTACTTAAGGTATTTTAAAACCACACACATTTCATTTACCTTTATTACAAAAAAAAACAAGTAAATTTCCATTTTTGAGGAGGATACACAAGAACAGAAAAAAAACTTGAAATGTATTAAACTATAATATAGAAATACATGTAAATGTGACATAATGTTGAAATAAGGTACGTGAACATCAACTCAGGTAACAATCGATCAATGGGCAAAGTCTCATTCGTTTTTTGATCAAACATTTACTGCTGCAGTGTTAATATGTGTCATAAAAACATTGTTAAAACCGCTAAAATGTGTTGTGTGAATTACAATACTATATAAATCAACACATCTAATAATATTAATGACACATACAGGAAAGATACTAGCAATACTAATAAAAATCTCTACACTTGACAAGATGCATGGCCACAAACTGATGGCCTGAGTGTTCTCCTTTATGATATTCTGATAAACACCAGAATACATTATTCAGTCAACCACAGCAAGTGGTCCTGAGGCAGCAAAGCAGCCCCAGACCACCACACTCCGACCATCATGCTTTACTGTTGGCATCATGTTCTCTTTGTCAAATGTTGGACTGATTTTCAGGGTTGGGTAGGGTTACTTTAACGTGATTACTTTCAATTACTTTTGGATTACTCCAATACCAAAAATGCTAATAAAAGACAAAAGAAATTAAATATGAATAAAATGATGACTCACAACACGTGGTAAGCTCTCTCTCCTGGCTTTGATCTCCAGCAAAACTAACATAAAATGCGACAGAAACAAAATGAAAGTAAATCCAAACAGCTTGCCAACATCATTTTTGCCGTTCCATGTGTTCCGTTACTCCCCAAGCCTGCACAAAATATAGTAATTTTATTCATATTTAGTTTCTTTTGTCTTTTATTAGCATATTTGGTTTTGGAGTAATCCAAAAGTAATTGAAAGTAATCAAGTTAAAATAACCCTACCCAACCCTGCTGATTTTACGCCAGATGTAACGGGGCTTCACACTCTCCAAAAAGTTCAATTTTTGACTCATCAGTCCACAGAATGTTTCGCCAATAGTATCGAGGATAATCAAGATGTTTTTGCGCAAATGTGATATGAATCTTTGTGTTGTTTTGCAACAGCAGTGGTTTTTGGTCAAAGTCTTTCTTATGGTAAAGTCATGAACACTAAACTCAACTAAAACCAGCAAGGCCTGCAGTTCCTTAGATGTTTTTTGAAGTTCTTTTGTAACCGCCTGGAGGAGTCGTCTTTGCAATCTTGGAGTGATTTTAGTTGGTCGCCCACTCCTGGTAAGGTTTTCCACGGTTCCCAGTTTTCTCCAGTTGTGGATAATGGCTCTGACTGTTGCCTGGTGCCCTACAGCCTTGGAAATGGCTTTTGGACCTTTGAATGAGTCAACATGTCAGGACCAGAACGGGGACAGGACCCACTTGCGTTACGTTTCCCTCAGTTTTATTGGAAGAAAAGAAAGGGTCGCACTCACGATCCGGTGATCGCGGAAAGCAGGTCGCTCTGAAAGCGGAAGTGGGAATTCCGTGGCGAGGGATGGCGGTGTCGGGAACAGAAAAAGCGGGTTAGTAGCCGGGACAGGAGAGCAAAAACGTGGTCGGGATCAGAAATGAGTCGAAAACCAGGGGAGGAGAGTAGACGTGGTCAGGATCAAAAGACGGGCCGAAGCCGGGGCACAGACGGGAGCAAAAACAGGTGTGAGTCAGGGTCGAAAAAGGTTGCCTAGAGTAAACTGAGGTTCGCAGACGGACTGACAACCGGTGACAGATAGACGTGGGTTTAAATAGTGGCATGAAGCCAATCAGAGTCCAAGGCCGTTGGCGCCAAAGGAGCCGGCACGGGTTCATCACATCGGTAATCATGACACAACAAAAACAAATGAAGGTTCTTGACTGGATTTAAATCCAATTGAGATGTTGTGGTGTGACCTCAAACGGGCAGTTAATGCTGGAAAATCCAATATGGCAGATTTGAAACAATTTTGCAAGGAAAAATGTGCCCAAGTTCCTCCACAATCTTGTAAAAGATTTATTACCAATTATTATAAACATTTGATGTTTTGTTATCACTGCCAAAGGTAGTGTACCTCGCTATTAGGTTCAGGGGGCAATTACTTTTCCACTTAGGGCCGAGTTTTGAAGCCAAATAACACGAGTTACGATACTTTAGCTTTACAGCAATTTCACTTTGCAATTCCCACCTCAGAATGTATTAATGTCGTATTAATCCTGTATTATTCTACCAAAAGAAATAATGTCAATAGTAAGAAATGACAGCCTATTAATCAAGTTGTGACCACACCCAACCACGGTTAGCATAAAATATCAGAAAACTGTTTTCATTGTAGTAACTCAAAAACATCATCATCAGGAGTTGGAGCATTCAACTTCATATCTGTCCCGGACCAGTTTTTTGCATGGAACCCGCTCAAGTCTACAACAAAAGTAGTTATAAAACAAGTCAGTTCCCCCTCTAGTCTTTGTTCAGCTCCAACCTGTACTCAAAAAGCGTGAAGTTAATAAGCTTGCCAATCAAGTCAGTCTCCAAAAACTTCTGCACCAACCGGAAACCCATGCCCTCATAAAGCTTCTGGGCGTCCGTTTGGACCACCGAAGTGATCAGGACTACGGCAGCGTTGCCCCGTCGACGAGTGAAATCTTCTACCGTCCGGCAGAGCTTTTTGGCCAGACCCATACGGCGGTGACTGCGCAGCACTGACAGGCGCTTCAGCTCCAGACAGTCGGGGGCGCCCTTCCTGGGGAGGCAGGCTACCGTGCCTACCAAGCGGCCGTCCACCTCTGCAACCCAGAAACAGGCATCTCGGGGGACCATGTAGGTCTCGTGGATGCTATTGAGGTCTGTAGGACAGAGACCATGAGTCAGACAAATCTACTCTGTGACCACAGGATGGCAGTGTAATACATTTGCGCAAACAAAGAAGAGTGATGTCACAAAGATTCTTGATTTTGATGTCCAAATATGTAAACTGTGCAACAGGAGCAAGAATTGTCATGACAGTTGACGAAACCCTTGACGGCCAGGGTCATGGGGGGAGCCACTTGCTGTGGTGCGTCTTGGGCAAGTACAGCCTGGCGGAGCCCTGTCTTTCCTGGAGGGGTAGGGCTTCCCCCCCAAATGAAACAGATAATACTGGTTTCCGTGGTTACCAGTAGCAGGAGAAGCTTCCTGATCGGATTCAGATACAGCACCTTCCTTTGATTGCATTGTAGTCATTAAATGAAATCATTTAATAATATGTTTCGAAAAACAGTGTGTATTATTTAGCGCCTAGTAGTAAAAAACATTATTAAAAACATTATTGTATACGGAAACATATATGAACTACCTAGCAAAACTAAGGAAAAAGACATGAATAATGAAAAAAACAATTATTTTTAACAATTGTCGGTTGAGAAATTTGTATTTATTATACATAACATGAGCCTTGGGAAAGAATTGGAAAAAAAATGGAAAAGGGGGGTTAAGGGGTTTTAAGGGTTATTTAGCTTGTTCATAAATCATTATCCATTATCCATTATCGGTCAGTTCTTAATACGCTACAAAGCCCAGGAGCCGGGACACTTACTCTCAGCCAAAAGGCCAAGCTAAGGTCCTAGCCCTAAAGCCTTGCTGCGATCATTGCGAATGCACCGTTCCCGGAGGTACTGCAATACCGGGTCAATGCATGGAGTGGACAGAGCAAGCTCCTATGCCATCTCCGAGTTGCAAAAATGGTCTCAACCAAACGGTAAAGATAAGGTCCTAGCTTTAAGATAAGGTCCACATTAGACAAAAAAATAGTGAGGTTTGGTCACTTTGAGTTTCCATAGTTTGTATTCTTTCTTGTGCTTTTTCGCACTCGTTTTTATTTGCGTGACACAAAACAGTGACATCCAGTGGTCAAATAAAACACAACGTTCCTTTAATCATTGTTTTATCCTGTCTGTAGCAGAGTGTGTACGATTTACTGTAAAATCCATATGGGGATATCCATCCATCCATTATCTGTACCGCTTATCTTCAGTAGGGTCGCGGGGGTGCTGGAGCCCATCCCAGCTATCTTCGGGCAGTGGGCAGGGGACACCCTGAACTGGTTGCCAGCCAATCGCAGGGCACACAAGGACAGACAACTCGCTCGCTCATTCACACATAGGGTCAATTTGGACTGGCCAATCCATCTGACATGCATGTTTTTGGAATGTGGGAGGAAACTGGAGTAAGCATGGGGAGAACATGCAAACTCCGCACAGGAAGGTTGGTAGCTGGATTTAAACCCATGACCTCAGAACTGTGCCGCACACGCGCTAACCACCGCGTCGCCCCCTATAGGGATATATTTTTGAAAAAGTGAGGGGAAACAAAAACATGGAGTTTTCTACCTGTGCACGTCTGTATGTATCCGTTGACTCTGTAGGCGATTATCTGGCGTAAAGCAGCCAGCAGCAGCGTGATGGCAAGTACGGGCAGCAGGAAAGACTTTGAGCTGGCCAGCAGGCCGCAAAAGATGCACATAAGCAGCATTTGGCTGAACGGCTGCTTGAGAAAATGCATGAAGGTGGACGGGATGTGTTCACATATTCCGAGGGAGAAGATTTCCCTCACCGTTGCCAAATCGCCATCACGGTACTCGCGGATCACCACGCCGGACATCGTGATATTCGCCTGCAAAGGACGCACATAAAAAAATGATCAAGTGGATTTTTTTTTTTTTTTTACAATTTACAGTGGTTGTATTATTTTGTTCTTATAATAAACAATGCAGGTAAGACAGGAGTCTCAAGCTCAATGTACTTGGGGGCCATTGCAGCTTGAGTAAGTTTAGCCCGCCTACAACCATAACTCTAACTCTTAAACCCTAACCTCTATTCCTTATCAATGACACTAACCCTAACCTTAAACACCAAGCCTAAACACTACCCTAACCCCTTACCAGCTAACACTAAACCAGGGGTAGGCAACCCGAAATGTTGAAATAGACATATTGCTTGGGGGCCACCGTAGCTAAAGTTTGTGTTAAATTGGGCTGCCTAACCTTAACTCCTAAACTTTAATCCTAATCTGAATGTAACCCCTATCCCTAACAAATGACGCAAACCCTAACCTTCAACACTAAGCCTAAACCCTACTCTAACCCCAAATCATCTAACCCTAAACCAAAGGTAAGCAACCCAAAATGTTGTAATAGCCATATTGCTTGGGGGCCACCATAGCTAAGGTTTGTGGTCAATTGGGCTGCCTGACCTTAACTCCTAAACTGTAATCCTATTCTGAACGTAACCTCTAGCCATAACCAATGACACTAACCCTAACCTTCAACACTAAGCCTAAACCCTACCCTAACCCTTAATCATCTAACCCTAAACCAAGGGTAAGCAACCCAAAATGTTGTAATAGCCATATTGCTAGGGGGCCACCATAGCTAAGGTTTGTGGTAAATTGGGCTGCCTGACCTTAACTCTTAAACTGTAATCCTAATCTGAACGTAAACCCTAACCCTAACCAATGACACTAACCCTAACCTTCAACACTAAGCCTAAACTCTACCCTAACCATCTAACCGAGGCGTGTTAACTCATTTTAACTCGGGGGCCGCACGATAGAACAAACATTCTGTCGGGGGCTGGACTAGTAGATTAAAGAGAAAGAAAAAGAGAGATAAAGAAATAAGAGAAAGAGGGAGGGAAAAGGAGAGAGGGCGGGACAAAGAAAGAAAAAGAAAGAGAAGGAGAGAGCGTGAGAAACAAAAGATAAAGAGTTGTGAGAGAGGGGGAAAAGAAAGGGAGAGAAAGAAAAATCCAAAGAGAAATAGAAAGACAGAAGGAGAGAAAGGAGAAAAGAGAGCGCAAAGGGTATGAATAGAGAAAGAGAAAAGGAAAACAGAAAGTTAGAGCAAAAGAGGTTAAAAGACACAGAGAGTGAAAGAGACAAAGAGCAACAAAGGAAGAGAAAAATAGACACAGAGAGTGAAAGAGACAAAGACAGAGTGAGAGAAAAGGGGTGGAAAAGAAAGAAAGAAAGAGAAAGAGAAAGAGAGAGAGAGAGAGAGAGAGAGAGAGAGAGAGAGAGAGAGAGAGAGAGAGAGAGAGAGAGAAATAAATACAAGTACAGTGTCTTTGTGAGAGGCACCTGGCTTTGGCAACTTCAAGTTGACATATTTCGAGCTGCAGCTTGTTTTTCTTTTGCGGTTCTCTGAGTGTTGTCTCGCAGGCCGGATTCAATCCCTTAGCGGGCCTGATCTGGCCCGCGGGCTGCCTGTTTGACACCTATGATCTAATCCTAAACCAAGGGTAAGCAACCCAAAATGTTGAAAGAGCCATACGTGTATTGCTTGGGTCCACCTGAGCTCGGGTGTGTGAAGTTGGGGCGCCTAACCTTCACCCCTCAACCCTAAACCTAAACCGAACCCTAACATCTATCCCCAACCAATGACACTAACCTTGTCCTAACCTTAAACACTTGGCCTTAAACCTACCCTAACCAGCTAACCCAAAACCAGCGGTAGGCAACCCAAAAGTTACATAACAGATATACTTTTGGGGCTTTTTTCATCTGTCTGCATTACTGTGTGTTTCGCAGTAAATCATTTACACGGTTGGATTCGCTGGATGGTCCTGGATGGAATGACTTAATTTTTGCAGAATATCAACTCATCATCTGACTTCTTTGGAGACGTTTAGGTTGCGCTTTGACAGCTTCACAGTTTTGGGGTATTTTGTTTCAGACTGATCAGGCTGTTTCTGTGACGAGTACATTCATATTTTGAATCCCAAGAGTTTAAGATTTCCAATGATAGGTGGCATGACGTATTTTAGTGACTGGTGATATTGTACAGACACATATTGTTTATCAACAGTATGACGACATTAAGGGGTTAATTTGCAAAACGTTCAAGGGTTAATTGCTTTGATACATTTAAAGAAATGAAATAAAAGAAATCCAATGTGTAATTACCGTATTTTCCGCACTATAAGGCGCACCTAAAAGCCTTTATTTTTTTCAAAAGCTGACCATGTGCCTTATAATACAGTGCGCCTTATTTATGGATCAATTTTAAAATTGCAAAGTTTTCCAACTAACTTGCAGCCGCCGACTAGATTTCCCCCCGAACGCCAAGTAGTACGCGGTGTATGCTGGGATTTATTTACCGGCGTTTCATTGGCTAACCAATGTGTCAATCATCATTTGAATCGATCACTATTGGCTAAAGTTATTCGGCGGTCAAGGGGTGGATCCTTTTTATCATTTACAGGCTGGCATTGGCTTGAACGGCAAACAAAGCCTGCAATTGGCCGAAAAAGATGTGTCAATCATCAGTTGAATCGATCACTATTGGCTAAAGATATTCGGAGGTCAAGGAGCGGATCCTTTTTATCATTTACAGGCTGGAATTGGCTTGAACGGCAAACAAAGCCTGCAATTGGCCGAAAAAGATGTGTCAATCATCAGTTGAAACGATCACTATTGGCTAAAGTTATTCGGAGGTCAAGGGGCGGACCCTTTTTATCATTTACAGGCTGGCATTGGCTTAAACGGCGAAACAAAGCCGCAATTGGCCGAAAAAGATGAATGTGTATAGCATGTGGCTGAAAGCATTTTTTTCTGTTCTGTATTTGTAAATATTGTATTCTCCTGGATTTACTACCCTCACGGATGTAAGAGGACATTGGCTGCACATTATTATGAACACGACTTCGGTGAGCTACTCCGGGTTTTATATTGTCTTGTTTCAGACTGAATTCGATGTTTCTGTGATAAGCGGTGCAGATAATGGATGGAATGGAGTGTCTATTTTTAAATTAAACTCAATTCCAAGTGTTTATTGTCATATGCACAGTAAAGCTGCGAGCGAAAAAGAAAATAGATACTAAGGAATGGTTGGCATTTCTTGAATCCCAAGACTTTAACCTTCCGAATGATGGAACGATGCATTTGAGTGACATCGTACGGACACCGCATCCGCACGTGTTCTCGACACGTATTTGCGTCTTTGCAAGCTTTCGGAATGTTAAGGGGGTAATAAGTTGGACTGAACTATCTGACTGTTTTGTCGACGTTCCCATTGTAGCGCCTTATTGTAGCGCCCGGTGCGTCTTATGTATGTCAAAAATAGGACCAAAAACTATTTTTTCGGGGTGCGCCCTATAACCCGGTGCACCTTATAGTGCGGAAAATACGGTAAGTTTGATTTGTAGGATTTTAAAAAAATGAGTTAAAAGTAACACAATAAAACGTTTTTTTTGCCAATGTTAGGGTTTATATGTGGCTTTCTTGCTCTGCCAATCAAATGATGATTAAGATTTATTATTTGTAAATCTGACTGTGCCTCAAAAGACACAAACCTTACTGAACATCATTGATTTATATTATGTGATTTTGCTTATTATTTGAATAGATACTTTTTAAGTGGAATAAAGGGGGGAGGGGTCCACCAATAGGAAAAACTAAATCTGGGGTCTCAAACTCAATTGAGTTGGGGGCCATTGAAGCTAGGGTCTGGGTGAGGTTAGGTATATTGGGGTTTTCCCACACAAAACACACTGATCACAAATATTCCGCTGTTCTTAGAAAAGACAATTTTGATATTTGCCCACTAGATGTCGCTGTAATGTGTAGTCCAAGGAAGACTACAAATTTCGGAGACTCAAAGTGACCAAAACGCAATTTTTTCCAATTTTTACCGAACGTTTCACAAAAAAATACAAAAAGAAGGGATTTTTTTTAAAAGGAATTAAAAGTAGGAAGATATGAGTAAAAAGTAAAAAGGGAAAACGGGAAAGAAAAAATAGGAGAAAAGACAGCCAAAAAAAGAAGGAAAATAAGACAGAAAAAGGAATAAAAGAGAAAAAAAATCAAATACAGGGGGGACAGCAATCTTCTCCTTTTCTTTATTGTTTTTTTTTCTTTTTTTCATTTCTCTCTTTCTTTTTTTTGGTCCGTTTCTCCTTTTCTATTTTTAATTCTTTTTTTTCTTATTCATCTTCTTTTCAAAAGTAATAAGGTGCCTTTGAGTCTCTCTATTTTGTCTTATTCCGTCGTGCTTTTAGCACTCGTTTTTGATGGCACGGCAGAATACAGCAAAATCTAGATGGCACATAATACACACTGTCCCTTCAACTTTCATATTAAGGCGGGTGTCTCAAACTATTATCTTGGGGTCGCAATTGGCCCTGCGAATTTGAGACCCATAATACACACTGTCCCTTTAAAATCCAAAACCACGGTGCAACGTCACGTGAGAATCACATCCTGTCATTTGAGACGAATAAAGGGGCAATATTATTCATCCCACATCATATTTTGCAACAAAAAGGAACAATATCCATGACCGTTATATAAAAACGATTTAAATAAAGCGATTCACTAGCAAGCGAGACGCTCAAAATCATGCTAGGCATCCTAGCATGCCTTTTTCTTGATTTCCCTTCCACATTCTTACCTACAGCAGGAGAAAGACGAAAAAGAGCACAATTTTACCTTTATGTGATCAAAAACGAAGTAAAGATTCAAGTAAAACCGCAAAGTGGATGGACAAGCAATTATATCCTCTCGTTGTCCCCATTACTCTTTGAGAATCTGGTGCGTTCATGGTACTTCATAAAAATAAAAAGTATATTACTCCGAAACAAAATGTAATCTTTGTTTGCCACATTTTCTGTTGGTAACGTTACATTAAGCTGGTTTGTGTGTAAATATATACATACGTATGTATATGTAGCAACAATGATACTATTCTAGATGTTTTGTGGGTTTTCTCACCTGGACGCTAAAGCGGAACGGAAGTCATGAACGTATCTTGGGCAAGTCCTCTTTATCCTTCTAAAGGTCACGGCGGGCGGAGCCTAACGTAACAATTTTATCAAATTAAAGTTTAAACTCGATGAATTTATAAATGTACTGTTGGTCTAAATACATTTAATAACATTTTTAAAAGTATAGTACGAGAATTCCGTATAAAAAGTCCCCTAAAAAAATTATAACCCGGACAATGGTTTAATATTTAACCCTAAAAAGGTGAGCCAGTCCATGAAACGGTTGAAAACTTTGAACACTTATTTACAAAATTTTAATGCTTTTTTCTTATATTTCTAAATAAATGGGTTAGCAATTATCTAACTGGTATGCTTTCACAAATTGACTGTACAATTTTGATTTATTGTGTCATTCTAAATTCAGATTCACGCTGAAATTCACTGTAAAGAGTTTACATTTATTGCTTTGTTATGAATTTTATAATTGAATAATTACAACTCTGTAAAATGTAACATTTTTTACAATGAAGTAATTATCTAAAAATCAAATATTTGCAGTCCATCTCTGGACATTTACGGAATTCACGAAAACTGCTTAATAATAATAATAATAATAATAATTTCCTTTGTATTGTCATTCTTTGTAACAATGTACACAGAACGAAATGTCGATACACCTGACCTGTTGTAGCGAGCCGATGCAGCCGCAGCCAACAGAGGGCGCCGCCATTTTACCAATTAGGTATGACTCGGCCGAGGCGCGAACCAGCGACCTCCCAGTCTAACCAACAATTGTCAAAAACCAGAACAGAAGGAGAACCCAAATGCATGACGTTTCTCACACAATCTTTCTTTTTCCGGGAAATGGGGCAGTCATACACGTTAACCCAAACGCCAGTGATTTGCTAATGGTTGGGCAGAAGACGTAAGGCAGCAGTCTGGCGTAGAATGACAGGAAACCAGAGGCCGACGAGATCGATACCAATTGCACGAGCAGATACCGGACAGGATTGATATCAAAACTGGATATCGAAATTAAACAGGACAAACTAGACGTAAACAAAACTAGAGATCGATAATAAACAGGACAAAATATACGGGAACTATACCGTACTGGAAACACAAGCAGGAAACTGGACAGAGTTTAAACCCACATCTTGCGGTTGCAGAGGTTCGTTGACGGACTGACAAAGTGTGAGTGAGAGCACTGAGCTTAAACAGAAGGGAAGCCAATCTGTCAACGAGCCGTAGCTGGCGCCACACGGGCGGAGACGATTGGGCGCCATGGCAACCGTGACAACAATAATAAACGTTTATAAATAATTGACAATTTTAAAAGACTCTTATCTTTATGTGCCTAAAATTATTTAAATTTATTTTGACCTCTGATGATATCTGAAGGTTGAGAGTTGCAAAAACTACAGTAATGTCCTGTACTCGGGGAAAAGGTGCACACAATACAAAATCTAACTTACAGCAATGTCCGGATATTTTTTGCCATTCTGAAAAAAAATGTTCGTATCTAGTTTCCTTTTCAATCATACTTTTCAAAAATGTCATATAAATGTGAAATTGCTATCACACTTAGAAGTCAAGTCATATACAGACTACAGACTGTTTTGACACCATCCCCTGATCTAAAACCTACATGAGGGCAAGGAAAAACTCAAAAACCTAGACATGAGTTAAATGAAGAAACCTTGAGAAGGGACCGCACATGAGGTAATCTTCTTTCCAGGATGACCGGGCTGCCATATGTTAAAAAATTTAAATTTTGTGACGTTCATGTGTATGGAAAGTTACTTGTCTAAGATGCCTGTCTGCTATCGGTTAATGCTCTATGAGATGCTGGTCTGCTACTGGTTTGTGTCACAACATCATGAAAATGGCCAAATGCTCCTAGCTGAACTCCTTCCCAACAAGTATTCCTCACTCTCCATTCGTTCAGTTCAGAATCTCCATTTTTTTGTTCTGACTTTTGTCATCAAATTCAATATTTTTTTGTACTTTATTTATTTACTATGGGTGAGCAGTATTAAGAGGTATTTTTTGTATCGAAGTTTGATTCGTCGTTTCACATTTTATTTTACCGCCATCCAGATAAATCCGAACAAAGATAAATGATCTATAATTTCACATAAAAAGTATTAGTCCCGTTTGATTTTACTACAATAAAAAGAAAAATATTCTACAAAGGAAAATCAGAGGTAAAATAAAAATGATAGTCAGAATCCAGTTTGATCTGACAACCAACTGAAGCAAATAATAACAATAACATTATCCCAGTTTGCTTCCACAACAAAAAAATAAACAGTTCAGAAAAGGAAAACCAGAAGTAAAAAAATAAAAATAATTTACAATAGTTCACAAAAAAATCACTGTAAATTAAACAGATTGTTGTAAAATCAAACTAGA
This sequence comes from Urocampus carinirostris, assembly GCF_059441175.1. Taxonomy (NCBI): domain Eukaryota; kingdom Metazoa; phylum Chordata; class Actinopteri; order Syngnathiformes; family Syngnathidae; genus Urocampus; species Urocampus carinirostris. The sequence continues at coordinate 25,988,342 of NC_142363.1, read as the reverse complement.
ATAGTAAAGAATTAAACAGTAAAAAGAAATAATCTCAGGTGAGAATTAAACAAATACAGTGGTAATCCAGTTTGATTTTTTTACAAAAAAAATACAATAAAATATAAAAACATTCCAGTTAGATTTTACTACACAGGAAAAAAAAACAATTGGCAAAGGATAATCAGAGGTTTAAAAAAAATCATATTCCAGTTTGATTTTATAAAAAGTAAAGATAAATTATCTTTAAACTAATTTCAAATAATTCCAGTATGATTAAACAAAAAAGAAAAAAACCCACAGAAAAATCTGTTGTAAAAAAAGGACCAGTTTGATTTGACAAAAAAAAAATAGATAATTTCTTTATGAATTTATACCAATTATTATTAAAGTTAGATTTTACAAAAGCAAGGAAAAAAATCGAAAGAATAATCGAAAGTTAAAAAAAAAGATAATACAGTGATAATCTATTCTGATTTGTCAAAAAAAGTAAGACACATTGACTGTAAACTCATACAAATTATTTTCCCAGTTCGATTTCCTCTCCCCAAAAACCTTACAAAGGATATTCAGAGGTAGAATAAAAATAATACAGTAAAAATCCAGTTTGATTGGACAACAAACCCAAAAAGCTCTAAAAATTGGCATTAAACTACCGTTTTGTTAAAAACAAAGACAAAACCCTTTATAACGGAAAATCTAAGAATTAAAAAAAATTGTTATACAGTAGTAATCCAGTTTGATTTCACAGAAAATAAGGTAATTTTTCTAAGAATTAATGAATTAATACAAATAATTATTAGTTAGATTTTGCAAAAAAGAAAAACCTTTGCAAAGGATAATTGGAAGTAAAAAAATAAAGATAATACATTGATGATCTAGTCTGATTTGTAGAAAAAAGATATATTTACTGTAAACTGATACGGATTATTATTCCAGTTTGATTTCAACTCCCCCAAAAAACTTTACAAAGGATATTCAGACTCTGCCCTACAATACTTTTGAACGAGATTTTTGTATGGAATTTTTGTAAAGGTTTATAGAAATATGTTTAAGGCTTGTATAAGTAACTTGTAGTCTTTTGTACTAAAAAATAAACATTTCATAAAATAATATGCCCTCTAAAGATAAATAGAGTTAGGTTTAACTTACTTTTGGAAGATGCACTTCAAGAGTGAGGAGACTTCCTCCTCCGTGGCGAAAAAAAGCGTTCTGACCATTTTCTCAACCGCATCAAGCTTTCTTATTCCACTTTCATTTCAAAAGAAACGGCTCGCCTCTTCTTTACACTTTACACCAACCATTTTAAATGAAGGCACGAGATATTAAACAATAAAAATGTCAAAGTTCTAGATACAGAATAGAAAGTTTACACACAAACTAGGACGAGGAAGCAGATTTCTTCTTTGGGGTGGATGCTGGGTGACCTTTTACAGCACCACACAAAAGCATTACAATAGTGTCCTCTACTCGGAAAAAGGAGCACACAATACAAAATGTGACTTACAGCAAAGTCCGGATATTTTTCGACATCCCGAAAGAAAACTTCGTATCTCCCTTTTTTTGTAAGTCGAATGGTCGTAAGTAGGGGAGCGTCTGTATAGAGTAATAATAAGTTTGATTTCACAAAAAGATGAATTATCTCTAAACTAATATAAAATCAATATTAAAGTTTGATTTTGACCCCAAAAATTCTTCAGAAAAAAAAGACAAAGAATAGAGTCATAATATATCCTAAATTTAACAACAAACCTGAAAAAAGATGGACATCCTAATCCAAAATTGCGATTCCAGTTTAATCTCACAAAAATCAAAACGTGATATAAAATAAAATTATTTCAATATAGCACCATCTGAAATATCTTACAATATTCCAAGGTGGGAATGACAAGTCACTGTCTCTTTAAGACAAAATTAGACTCAATTTCATCAATGAAACGATTTCAAGTTCATTTGGTTTTGTTTGTACAAAACGTTTCGCAATTGTCCCGAACAGGACAGAACGTTTTTTCCCTCTTTTTTGGTCCTAGAGGTCATCCAAGGTTAATGTCTCCGGCGAACAGAGTGATGAGGAGGATGACCGCGAATCCGGTGAGAAGTCCGGCGTTCTGGATCAGCAGGAAGACCATTTTGGTGGAAGTGCCTTTCTGTTCCTGGGCGATGGCGTCCATTTCTGGGAACTGATTGAGGAAAAAAATGATAATATCGCGATAACAACGTTGATAACGACAGAGTGTGAACTTGTGTCCAGAGTTCCCTCCAAGCTGCTCGTACATTCTCAGCGCACAAGAAAATCTAGCCAGTGCACAAAAATGAGGGCTCAAAATTACTAATTAAGAAGCGACTTAAGTCAAAGTTACAGTGCATGAAGGTAAAAATACACGGGTTCCCCCGACGTTGTGTCCTAAATGCGGTATTTTGAAGTCGAGTCGAAGGAGAACGAAGTTGAGTAAAGTTAGTAGAGTTTGTCGGGGAACCGGCTTCTTCGGCTCAGCTCACTAAAAGGAACCGGCTCTTTCGGGTCCTAAACGGCTCTTCAGGTTGTTTTTGCTTCTTTAATCCCGATATGACCAAATATTATGTAAAATTATGCACGACATGACTTAAAGGAAGGGGGAATAGAAGAAAAAAGAAAAAAATACCAAAATGAAAAAGTAGTGAAAAGCCGAGAAAAAAAAACTAAAGGAAGATAAAAAAGAAGGAAAAGTTTAGAAAAAAAACGCCAGAAAAAAAGAAATGAAAGAAATGTAGGAAAAAAGTAACAAAAAAGTGGAAAGAAAACACGTTTTTTTCAGAGAAAAAGTTTGTGTGTTGCATTCAATTATTTGCCAATTATATCAAGTTGCCAACATTGAACTTCCACTAAAAAATGTGATTAAGTACAGTTCTGTATCTTATAACCGACTAAATAAGCCCCCAAAAATGTTAATATTATGCGACAAAATATGTCAGGAAATAAAAAAGAATTGTAAGAACAAACGACGTTTGTAGGCCGTTCAACCTTTGCAATAGTAGTGAGTCAATTCATTCAAAAGAGAAAAATAATTTTGCATTGCCGGAAACCCACTCAAAATGTAACTTGATGTCAAGTTTTGGACATGTTAGATAATGATTTAGTTCCCACACTTGGGACTATGGTTGCTCACGGTTATTTCAAGCGTTGCTCACCGACTTTGTGTGAACGCTCAGACCCGTAAGGAAAATTACAGGGAACATTGCTTGTGTCTCCATCGATTTTGATCAAACGAAATCAACCCACCATGTCAGCCAGCGCGATGTAAAGGAACATGCCTCCCGCCACAGCGAAGATGGCGTTCGGGGCGAAGGTGCTGCCCAAAATGATGCCGAGCACCAGGCCGGCGTAGCACGCGAGTGCCGAAAGCAGGTTGAAGAAAACGGCTTGCGGGACACTCATGCCCGAGTTTAGCAGGATCACAAAGTCGCCTGCAAGAGAAATGAACACAAAATGCGGTCACCAGAAGGTCATCTACGGGAAAAGCCTGATCCCCAAGCCATTACCTTTCTAAACAACAAGCCCCGCTAACCCAGCGAATTAGTCGGGCCTCATTGTCCCACTGTCGTGTATTTTTCTTATTCAGCTGTTTTTTGTGTTATGTAATGTAATAAACTGGTGAGGATGGCGGGCTCTGTTGTGGGCACAGATATGTACAGCCTGACAACTGTAGCTGAGAGACGGGCACCGAAAATGCTGCGGTCAATCATGAACAATTCATCAAATCCACTACACAGCATCATCTCCAAACGGAGGAGCAGCTTCGGCGACAGACTGCTGTCACAGCCTTGTTCCACGGACAGACTGAGGAGATTATTTCTTCCTCATGCCATGAGGCTATTTAACTCCACCCGGGGGAGAAAAGCCCACATTAAGCCACACCCCCACATTGCATATTACAGTGTGTATTTTCCATAGCACTATTTAAATATTCTATAGCAAAACGTTACATTGGGTATTTATGTATTATATTCCTTTTACTTTATTATTGTTTTTTTTTTCAACACAAGGATACTGCTGGAAGTGTGAATTTCCCTACGGGGATGAATAAAGTATCCATCTATCGATCTGTAGTGTCTGTTGTTTACCTTGGTACATTTGCTGGAAGTGAATTTCTCTAAGGGGGACCGATAAATTGGATTTAAATCGAATCTACTTGGTGTGGCCGCTAGATGTCAGTCAAAGGCTAAATTAGGCGTTCTCTTTCTGTTGCAATGACAGATACATTTCGGGTTCTACCGCCTTTTTCAAGGCAAAATTCAAGCACTTTTTGAGGACTTTCCAAGCCCATTTCTCCAGTACCATAAAAAAAATGAATCCGGTGTGAATCACAAAAACATCTGCGATTTTTCATTCCGCGTGTTGATTTATCAAGACATATGATTTTTCGATTATTTTTGAGTAAATCGCAAAGATATTTGTGGATCTGAACAATACGTTTGTAAATATTTTTGAGAGAAATGTCTCCCCATACAGGTGCTGGGTAAAAATGAATATAATCAAGTCAAGTCAACTTATAATTGGGCGCCATGGCAACTGTGACAGTATCATAAATATTTGAACGCAGAAAGTGTTTATTTGTAATCATTTTTATACGTGTATCATGTTTCATGCCAAAGGATTTATATCATTGCGTGTCCGAATTAAATTTTGTCTACTATTACTTAATTAACCAATGGGAGAACTTTATTTTAAATATCATCAACAAGAACTCCAACTGGTCAGAGGACACGCCTCCAGTGACTGACATCAGCAGCATTAAAAGAGAGGAGAACGCCTCTCTTAATCGCTTTTCTTCACGCCTTATCTCCCGGGACAGTGGTTTGAATCGGGGGCCGTATTGGCCTTTGCCCCCCGTGGGACCACAGGGACAAAGAAGGCTGGGATCTACGGCCTTGGCTCCTCGGCCAGGAGGCCTGGCGAAACCCAGCCACGAGGCCGGGTTTCCCCATTTACCTCTTTTCCCCTCTCCATCGGCTGAAAAAAAAGGCACGATGGATTCAAGAAAGGGATAGAGCCTTTTCTCAGTAGGGAGAGGGATTTCTTCCCCCTCCCCCTCTAACGCCGCAAATTCTTGTGTCAACAATGTTCTTTGTTCTTTCTTTTGATTCCTGGATTCAACTTGACTTGACTTCAATTTTCCTTCCCATGTACAATTAATCCTAGTTTGTTAAAATCAAACCACATGCATGATTTTTCTTTCCTTTCGAACTGATCAATCATTATCCTTATGAATGAACTGCAAAATCGATCATTTTAAGCTAAAAATACAATATGTTGTCAAAATTGCCTCCTTCTGGATGCTAGAGACACAAGAGGCGATTTCAGGAACTAATTTGTGTGGGAAATCGTGAGCACCACCATCTGGCCTCATTATTAATCACTGAATTAGATACTGATCCAAATAAATATAATTTACAGCAATTTTCTCTTCATCTGCATCAATGGAGGTCTAGTAGTAAACTTTTCAATGCTCTAATTCGGAAGTATATTGTTACGCACACCTATAATTACTGTATGCAGTTCCAATTTCATCCACCATATTCTGCTGTATATATAGCCTGACAGGTTATTAGGCGCACTTTTACATTTGTGGCCACTTTGGGGTTTATAGGTGCCCCTTATAGTCCAGAAAATACGGTAACGGAATATACTTAAAATAAAACATTTATTTATCATAATTCCAGGGGCACAAAAATAGAGGTGAATAACCATCAACAATTATAGGGGTAACAATAATAAGTTTCTTTTTTCAATTAAAATTCTATTACCTCATTTATCATATCTAGAAATAATTAGTATTGTACCTAATGGTATTACTAATTAATCCTATATTTGAATGCATTATAGATCAATATGCTGGTAAAATGCCCAAATTTTGCCCCAAATCGTGACTAGTGAAGGCGACGTACCGAGCTCGTGCGGGAATTCCTCGCAGACGATGGCGGTAGAGGTGCTGAATCCGGCCAGGGTGGAGACGGTGAAGGAGGCGCCGATCGCTAAACCGTCAATAAAATTATGCAAAGCATCGCTAAGCGTGATCATCCACGCAACAGTCTTGATTTTCGACAAACGTCGGCCCCTCAGCCAGCCGCACATAATTCCTGGCGCCTGCGAGTCCTGCAACAGGGAAAAAAAACAAAGACAGTCTTAATTTGATTTGAATGTCTAAAAACTTTATTGTGTTACGTTGATAACAAAATATTCAAACATTTGGATATCTAATTAAACTAAATTTGAAAATATTTAGTCATTGAAAGGATTTTTTCAGTTTTTGTTTATTAAAAGGAGCTGTACGGAATTTGGAACCTTAAGCCATCTACTGGCTTGTGCCATCAATTCAGCCTCAATTAGCTTGTACGTGCGAATCTTAAAGCCTTCTGAATAAACTCTTCCTCTATCATCTTTCATGCTGTTTGGGTTGGGGTTTGCACTTTACCTGGAACAGGCCGTTTCTTACTTTCACCGTTTTCATGCTATACTAACAAAACTCTCGAGGACAAGCATGACGTTACTCTCCAGCACTCCACTCACTGCTCATTCCTCTTACCTAATGTTTTCCTCCAAGAAGCTAAAAGTAAGATAAAAGTATAAAGGCGCTTGAGCATTGTTAACACATACTTAAAGAGAAAGTGTGTAATATTTTAGTGCCTCCTAGTGGTACAATCCAGTAAAAAAAAAAACATTGATTTGAACACTAGGCAAAAATACATCAAGTATCATACCAATGTTAATTTTTATAAAAAATCATAGTTTAAAAACTGTGTTTTTCTTTAACAACATGGAATCCCTTCTTAGATCAGTGCTATGTTCCTCCGGCATCCTGATGACACGGTCGGCCGTGTTTTACTGACCATGGAGTACATTGAGAATATATTCGTTTTGGAGACAAATTTCTGCCCTTCTAGGAAATTCTTCCCATCAGAATTTACCGCTTGAAAACGCTACTTCAATTTTTTGCATGGCCCATAATCTCATCTCATTAGCTGCACCGCTTATCCTCAGTAGGGTCGCGGGGGTGCTGGAGCCCATCCCAGCAATCATCGGGCAGTGGGCAGGGGACACCCTGAACTGGTTGCCAGCCAATCGCAGGGCACACAGGGACAGACAACTCGCTCGCTCATTCACACTAAGGGACAATTTGGACCGGCCAATCTACCTGAAATGCATGGAAACCCACGCAAGCACGTGGAGAACATACAAACTCCACACAGGAAGTCCGGTAGCTGGATTTGAACCCACACAGGAGGTTCCCAAGACCTTAGAACTGTGCCGCACATGCGCTAAACACTGCGCCGCCGTGCCGCCATGGCCCATAATAAATGTCCATAATTGATACGTAATCCATGTAGTAATACACATTTCATAGTGCCGTGTGGGTGAAGCATGCACCAGTTCTCTTGGGCATAACCCATAGGGGGCGATGAGGCTTTACAGGACAAAGCCATGCAAAAAAACCCAAGCTTCCGTTAATCAGAAGGAGGGGGTGCAATGGCAAAGTGAAGCTACCAGAGGGCAGTGTCTGTGTCATTTTTAAGAAGACTTGTTGAGAAACATAGCCACAATTCCAAGTATTTACAAGCACCTTACACAACATTCTGTCACTTTTCAATCCTTGTAAACACAACATTAAAATTCAAGCATTTAACATTTCCAGCACCCGTACAAACCCTGAATTTGGTATTCTTAAACTTATAATTAAATCCTTTCTTTTGTTGATTTTTTTTCCACACTCCAGAGCCTTCGCTCTGCAAATGCTAGTCTACTAGTGATCCCAAAAGTCAAGAAGAGATTGGCAGGTTCCAGGGCGTTCTTTATTCGGGACCCCGTGCTGTGGAATGCTCTGCCCTCTGAGATTCAATCTGCAATCTCAGTGGAACTGTTTAAATCTAGGTTTAAAACACACTTATATTCAATAGCTTATGAATGATCTATATTTTATGTTGACAATATACTGGACTGTCTCAGAAAATTAGAATATTGTGATAAAGTTCTTTATTTTCTGTAATGCAATTAAAAAAACAAAAATGTCATACATTCTGGATTCATTACACATCAACTGAACTATTTCAAGCCTTTTATTATTTGAATATTGCTGATTTTGGCTTACAGCTGAAAAAAACTCAAAAATCCTATCTCAAAATATTAGAATACTTCCTCAGACCAAGTAAAAAAAATAATTTTATAACAGCAAAACTAAATCAAACATTTGAAAATGTCCATTGATGCACTCAGTACTTGGTTGGGAATCCTTTTGCACGGATTACTGCATAGATCCGGCGTGGCATGGAGGCAATCAGCCTGTGGCATTGCTGAGGTGTTATTGATGCCCAGGATGCTTCGATAGCGGCCTTCAGCTCATTTGCATTTGCAGGTCTGGTGTCTTTCATCTTCTTCTTAACTATACCCCACAAATTCTCGATGGGGTTCAGGTCAGGGGAATTAGCAGGCCAATCAAGGACAGTGATGCCATGGTCAGTGCACCAGTTACTGGTGGTTTTGGCACTGTGGGCAGGTGCCAGATCATGCTGGAAAATGAAATCCTCATCTCCATAGAGCTTTTCAGCAGATGGAAGCATGTAGTGCTCTAAAATCTCTTGGTACACAGTTGCATTTACTCTGGACTTGATGAAACACAGTGGACCAACACCAGCAGCTGACATGGCTCCCCAAACCATTGCTGACTGTGGGAACTTCACACTGGATTTCAAGCAACTTGGATTTTGCTCCTCTCCAGCCTTTCTCCAGACTCTGGCGCCTTGACTTCCAAATGAAATGCAAAACTTGCTTTCGTCTGAAAAGAGGACTTTGGACCACTCTGCAACTGTCCAGTGCTTCTTCTCCATAGCCCAAGTCAGACGCTTCTTCCGTTGTCTTGAGTTCAGAAGTGGCTTGACCATGGAAATACGGCTATTGTAGCCCATTTCCCGGACACGTCTGTGAACTGTGGCTTTTGATACCTGGACTCCAGCTTCAGCCCACTGTCTTTGAAGCTCCCCCAAATTCTGGAAGCGGCTCTTCTTCACAATTTTGTTAAGGCTGCGGTCATCTCTCTTGGTTGTGCAGCGTTTCCGGCCACATTTTTCCCTTCCGACAGACTTTTTGTGGATATGCTTTGAAACTGCACTCTGTGAACAGCCTGCTCTTTGAGAAATTTCTTTTTGTGTCTTACCCTCCTGATGGAGGGTATCAATGATGGTCCTCTGGACAGCAGTCAGATCAGCAGTCTTCCTCATACTTGTGATTTAGTTTACTGAACCAAGCTGAGTGTTTTTAAGGCTCAGGAAACCTCGCAAGGTGTTTCGAGTTAATTAGATGATTCAGGTGATAAGTTGAATAGCCTACTTGTATACTTTTTCATGATATTCTAATATTTTGAGATAGGATTTTTGAGTTTTCTTAAGCTGTAAGCCAAATTCAGCAATATTAAAATAATAAAAGGCTTGAAATAGTTCAGTTGATGTGTAATGAATCCAGAATGTATGACATTTTTGTTTTTTTAATTGCATTACAGAAAATAAAGAACTTTATCACAATATTCTAATTTTCTGAGACAGTCCAGTATGTGTATTATTTGTTATTGCAACATCCATTGCAGCCTGGTCATCTTGGAAGGGGGATTACCTCATGTGTGGTCCCGTCTCAAGGTTTCTGCATTTACCTCACGTTGAGGTTTTTGAGTTTTTCCTTGCCCTCATGTAGGTTTTAAATCAGGGGATGGTGTCATAATAGTCTGTGGTCTGTGCAGCCCTTTGAGACTCCTTCTGATTAAGGGTGTCACAAATAAATATGAAGAGACTTGACTGAGGTTTTTGAGTTTTTCCTTGCACTCATGTAGGTTTTAGATCAGGGGATGGTGTCATAATAGTCTGTAGTGTGGAATAGTCTTTGGTCTGTGCAGCCCTTTGAGACTCTTTGTGATTAAGGGCGTCACAAATAAACATGACTTGACTAACATAAAATAAAAATACATGGAATAAAAAAGAATATCGCATCATTATACCAAAGTAAAGAATGTTTAATTTACATATCTACGTAAAAATAAAAAACGCCGTCGAAAAAAAGAATTCTTTACTTTAAGATCACAGACAACCAAATAAATTCAAACTTATTAAAAAATGAAAGGAAAAAGGAAAATAATAAACTGACTCAGCTGGCTCTTTGAGACTCTTTGCGATGTGATTTTTGTGCTTTTTATGTGCTGTTGCTGGGATTTTACACAGCAACTCAGCTTCCTCAGATCCAAGCGAATCCCCAAATTTGTAGCACAAATCCACACAAACATAAAGAAAGTTTACAGCAAACTTTAAGGAGGAATGTGAACGTCAAGGTGAGAAGGGACAGACATCAGAAAACTTGGCTGCCTCACAAAGGCGGATGTGTGCCAGCTTTGCAGTCGGGCACAAGGCGCCTTTTGTGCCACGCTCAGAGAATTTCACCATTGACCAGGAGGGGGACGGATCCCTTTTCCCCCTTCTGATTTGTTTATTTCGCTTTTGTTTGCTGCCCGTCAAACATTAACCATGACACCGCATCAAATGGCTTTTTTTAAACTACACGGTGCAACGTGGGGTTAGCGACAGACACGTCTGCGATAAGGACGCAGAAGATCACATGCAGCAAATACTAATGACTTATTGTAGGCTTGATAAGATCAAGAACACTCATTAATGTGATTAGGGAGCAAAGTGCACTACTCGATTCTCAGTAGGCTCAGGTTTTTCTCCGGTTACATATAATAATATCGTATTCAATGGAAACGTCATTGAAAAGAAAGCAAATAATTCTGATTTTTTTGGTGTCGGGACCAACTTGGCCACTGAGTAGCAGTACAGTCCACAACATAGTTACAGGTAGACAGGGTTGGGTAGGGTTACTTTAACTGTATTACATTCAATTACTTTTGGATCACTCCAATACCAAATATGCTAATAAAAGACAAAAGAAACTAAATATGAATACAATTATGACTCACAACACGTGGTAAGCTTTCTCTCCTGGCTTTGATCTATTTGATCTCCGGCAAAACTAACATAAAATGTGACAGAAACAAAATGAAAATAAATCCAAACAGCTTGCCAACATCATTTTTGCCGTTCCATGTATTCCGTTACTCCCCAAGCCTGCACAAAATTTGGTAATTCTATTCATATTTAGTTTATTTTGTCTTTTATTAGCATATTTGCTATTGGAGGAATCCAAAGGTAATTGAAAGTAATCCAGTTAAAGTATCCCTACCCAACCCTGCGGGTAGAGTAGCCCAAAATTCTACCCAAGACAAAGTAGTGCTACTTAAGAGTAATATTACTTAAATTAAGATAAAAATAAGTTATCCAAATAATGACTTGAGCAAAAGTAAAAAAAGTACTTATTATTAAGTAACTGTATTTATTCATTTTTTGAACAACTTTTCAATCAGATCATCAAATCATCAAAATCCTTATCATCAACAAAAAATATATTTAATTTACTACTAGATTAAAATAATAAGGTAAATTCAAGTACTTTCGTACACAATAAAATTTAAACGAAAAATATATATAATAAATTAATGAGGCACATATAGCACATCTAAAGCCCAATTACTTTTAAAGCCCAAGAGTTGGCACCCCAAAATGTTGAAAGAGCCATGTTGGACCCAAAAACGCAAAAAAGCCTTATATAAGCCTTATAATGAACACAAAACATGCTGTATTAGCCTACTATTAAATTGACTATGTTGGAGGCAGCACATCCTGAGAATGATGTGATTACTCTGTTGTATGATACGACCTCATGTTTATTAATGAATTGCGGAAAGTTTATTGTTTTGATAAAATTAAAGAAACGCAATTAAGAAATCCATGTCTTTTTTTTTTTTTGAGAATTGGAAAAAAACAACAAAGGTGCATAGTGTGCCCCTTATCTGGGCAACAAAATGAGTGCAATAAAACCTAGCTTGCATTTGTAAAAATAAAATAGCAAAGGTAAAGGTAAAGTAAATAAAATTACATAACGAAAGTTTAAATTTGATTTCTGCTGAGTTATTTTTCTCGATTTATCTTTGTGCTCGATGGCCGATCGATGGCTGGTTTGCTTTAAAACAGCGACCGGCTTGGTATGTGATTGGGCTGCACAGTGGCTCTCACCTGAGAGTAAAATAGCAGGCAAAGGACTTTCTTGGAGGGGAATTAAATAACTTAGTAACGGCTTCAATGTAGCACAATCTAGCGGAGTAAGAGTACCGTTTCTTCTTCACAAATCTACTATCCAAGTAAAAGTAAAATGTAATGATTTAAAAATACTCTCAGAAGTACAAAATACCCCAAAACTGACTAAAGTAAATGTAACGGAGTAAATGTAAATCGTTACTACACATCTCTAGTTATACGTAGGTAGAAATATCACAAATATTGAAGTTTAGAAATACCATGTTCATTCATGGGAAACGTTTTGTTTTTTTTACCTAAAAAGAACTCAAAATTATGGGTCTGCCTTATTTTCGATGTTTTATATTACCGTATTTGTGCAATGATGGAGCTGTCGAAAAATATTGCTGACCACAATCGCAAAAAATGGAATACAAAGGAATCAAACCTGGGTCGCGGGGGTAAGAGGGCCAAATCCTAACCACTAGAATACAGATGATACAGTTAATACAAAAACTACTTTTATTCATAGTACCAGAAACGAATGTTAGAAAATGGAGTAAACTGAGTCATGCTGAAAGATAAAAAAGAATGCAAAAAAGCACAACGAGGGAAACAACTCTTTGGTATAACCAATGATGAATTAGACTTTGAAAGACAATAGATACATTGTTAAGTTTATGTTGGTTATATTCATCGTTTACTGTGTCAATAAATTATTTTAAATCACCTATTAAACTATATTTGTCACCAAATGAACAAAGAAATAGTGAAACAAATTTCATCCCAATATTTTTATCAAAAAGTAGGGGTGTGTTTTAGATAGATAGATAGATAGATACTTTATTCATCCCCGCAGGGAAATTCACACAAGTGTGCTTTATACTCGAATAAATAAGTAATTATTTTAGCATTTTAAAGTACTAAAATAGTTGATAAGTGCAAAATAATATTTATTTTTACACCCGTTTTAAACTTTTCTTTATATTGGCGTTACAAAGACCCAAACAAAGTAAAAAAGTGCCATCTACTGATACTAAAAATGTAAACGACTCGACACCATGCTGTAAAATTTGTAATTTTTCATAAAAAGTCAAGATCATATGACTTTAAAAATTCCTTTATCACATCAATACTTCTGCTCGGATAACTACACTAGAGATGCTAACCTATTAGCATGCTAATAATGTTTTGCACAGTATGTTAGCCTTTAGCTAAAAGAGTTCCTTAAATCAGAATTATGCATTCGTTTCAAATACATCCCGTTTGATTTTTTTCGTTTGATTTTTTTTTTTGTTCAACCTGATGCCCCTTTTTAAAGGGGCACTGTGTAATATTTGACAACTAAACACCGCTGTGTTGTGAATCGCAAACGAAAACGAGTACCGGTACTAAAAAGCACGAGCAAGAATACAAACTACAGAGACGAGAAGTGACTGAGTTTCTTCTTGTTTTTTGCTCAGCCTTTCACAAGGTTTTTGGGGGTACCCATAGTAGCAAGATGGTGGAAAGTTATCTCAGCTTCCTTTAGGAGTAGCTTGTATATAAACAAGTAAATAAATAACATTCTAATTTATGAGCATTTTTAAGAAATGGATGCTGACGTGATACTTCATGTATTTTGCTTGTTATTGAAATGATATTGTTTTCTGTTTTTTAAATGAGTGAAGTTTCTTTATCACGATGATGCGCTAAATAATACACTCTCTCTCTTAAATACCCAAAGTTGAATTCTGTTTGTTCAGTTTGACTGTTTATTTAATCCAGGATTGACGTTAAAAACCCCGAGGCCTGTTTTAAAGAAATTGTTCAATATTTGTTGAAGAGACGGAGAACTTAAATTGAGTCTACTTCAACTTTAAGTCATATTATGACCAGGTTCGAAAGTCAGGATGCTAATGTGAGACAGAGGTTTTACTTTGAGCGTTTTTCGGACCTGGTCGGTGATGATGTTGGTGTTGGTGTGCTCGGAGCTGATGCTGCCACGCTCGGCGGTGCTGATGCTGCTGAAGCTCGTCAGAACAAGACTGGAGTCCTTCTTAAGGCCCACGTCACCGTTCTGTAGGGGGTCTTCGGACTGGGTCAGATGGGACGGGCCGTGCTGGTAACCGCAAGGAGATAAAGAGAATATGAGAACTGGAACGTCTAAAACAGGGGTTGAAAACCTTTTTCACCCAAAGAGCCATATGGTTAATTATTTAGATTTTTTGGGGGGGAGAAGACCATACTGTATATTCTAAGACAAAATTCAACAAAACTGACAGACCCACTCTACAGAAAAAAGCTAATTTTTCAGTGCATTTTCTGAGTAATGTAAGACGGTTTGATAAAATGTATGAAATAATTATAATAGTAATGGCAGAACCTATGTCTCATATCAACAAATACGGTATACCATTTTAAACTTATCTCCCTCCCTCAGTTACATTTTTTATGGTTTCAAAACAAGGTGCAAGCAGAGTTCTTTGGCTAGTATGTCAAAAAATACTGCAAACGAAAAGTTTATGGATGTATTCCACTTCGGCGCAATGGGCGCGTGTGAGAAAGAGGGGAGCTTGTCGTGTTGCACAGCTCCACCCACCCCTACCGCTCAACCATTTAAATTGTTTGGTGGGTGTGGCTAGCATTTGTGGGTAATTACAGTTTGTTGTGTGGCTTTCTGTCATAAAGTGTCTCAACAGTGAACATAAATTGATTAATTGATTAATGAGCTTCAATATAAAGGATTTTTAGCGATTTACAGCCAAAATGGGGTCTGTTTGTATCACCGAGCCATGCGTACTCATGAAAAGAGCCACATATGGCTTGCGAGCCAGGGGTAAGGAACATATGGCTCGTGAGCCATATGTTCCCGACACCTGGTTGAAAACCAAAATTCCAAATGGAAAAAAAACAAGGGTAGGAAATGCTTTGCCAAAAAAAAGGTGTTGACAAAAGAACAGAAGAGGCGATGAAAAAGGATTCTAAAACAAAATTGATGAAGATGGAATGTAAATAAAAGTAGCAAGCAAAAAGTTAAAAAAAAATTTTTTTAAATGTCAAAAAGAAGAGAAGGGACAAAGAATGAAGGAAGGAAAAAATCTAAGAAATGCCTCAAAATGTGAACAAAAACAAAAAGAAAAGGAAGACAAGGAGAAAAGGACAAAGGCAGATTAAAAAAAAAACTCAAAAATTTGAATAAAAACCGTATTTAACCAAGGTAAGTAAAAACAAAAGGGAAATGTATCTTTGACGTTTTTGTTATTTAATATCTCGTGCATCCATTCAATGTGGTTGGTGTAAAGTGTAAATGGAATAAGAAAGCTTGATGCGGTTGAGAAAATGGTTGGACCGCTTTTTTTCGGCCACTTTCTACCACGTAGGAGGAAGTCGCCTAACTCTTGAAACTCATCTTCCAAAAGTAAGTTAAACTTAACTTTATTTATCTTTATAGAGCATATTATTTTATGAAATGTTTATTTTTTTAGTACAAAACAATACAGGTTACTTAGACAGGCCTTAAACATACTTCTATAAACCTTAAACAAACAAAATATAGCACTGAAGCAACTTACAAATTCAACTGACGGACGTTCGTAAGTAGGGCAGGGTCTGTATTACATGAGTACCCTGGAGTGCCGTGTCTAATCCTGTTGCATACGGTGTTATGCAATGTTGATATCAGTGACAATAAAGACAATTTTGATACTACCAAAAATCCTCACATACAGCGCGCGCCCAAACTTTAAATTCAATTTTGGGTGAAAAAAAGGGCATTATTCACAAATAAATATTCAAAATACAAAGAAAAAAACTGAAGGATAAAAAAGAAGTACAGGGAACCAAAAAATAAATTAAGTTGACAGCCTGATATGGCCTCGAGCTAACATGCTAACACACCAATACTAAGACCAAACTAAGAGTCCCACCTGGTGCTCCACCTGCAAAACCATCGTGAGGATCCTCTCCACCAGGAACAGAAGATAAAATCCTCCGAAGATGCCGATAGCGTTGGACACATAATTGTCCGCCTTGGGGTCGAATCCCAGAGCCTGCGTGGCAAAAAAACAACAAAAAATCTGTTGCTGGGCAACGAAGGAGGATCTGGAGACTTCTCCGGCCAGGACCGCTCACCTCAGGGATGAGCTGAAGAACGGCGTTGGAGAAGAGCGTGCCGATAGCCAGGCCGATGAAGTAGGTGAGAACTTTTGGGAAGTAGGGTTTGCGCGTGAACGGGATCAGGAAAAGGCCCAACAACGCTGCTAGGTTGATCACGGTCACCGACAGGAAGCCCCACCCCCAAACTGTCAAAATGACAAAAGAAAATATGTGAACTCGAACAGCTGTAGAGGATATCAAGCGTTGAGATGCCAAACCATTTTTGACTGGCATTTCCCTTTTTGGCAGGGTCATTGGTAGATGAGAATGAGTCCAGTTGGAGACTGAAATCCTGAAATGGGGTCCAACTAGCCCAAATACCTAACCGTCTACACATACAGTGTCTTGTTTGGAAACTATTAACCTCAAGATGCAAAGAATCCAAGTAGAAAACAAAAGAAAACTGGGAGAGTAGAATGTCTTTTTGGGAAAGCTTTGGTGTCAAAAAATGCTAAATCAACATTTTTTTGGGCAGTTTTCACATCTGGGGCAACTACCTGACCGCCTGTAAACGATGATGTTGGTATTTAATGTTGTTCTGGCCTGGGGGAATGGAATTTCTTTCTGTTAAAGAAATGGCGAGTCAACAAGACCAAAAGTACGAAGTCGTTTTTTTGGGGGGCTTTTTTTAACATCTAGAGTAACCTACTTGACTGCCTGCAAAAGATGGTTATCATATCTAAACTACTTCCCTTTTTTCTTGGGTGGACAGACACACAAACAAGCATACATACACACAAACATTATATATCTACTGTGTATCTATCTATCTACTGTGTATCTAACTATCTATATATGTCACGGTTGCCATGGCGCCCAATTGGCCCCGTCGGTGTGGCACCAGCTGCGGCTCATTGACAGATTGGCTTTCTGTCTATCTAAGCTCAGTGCTCTCATTTTTCCTTTGCAAGTCCGTCAACAAACTTTTGACTCGGTCCTGTTCCTGTTGGTATTTCCTGTCCGGTATGGTTCCCGTTTATTCTGTTCTTTTAATTTCGGTTTCCAGTTTTGTTTACGTCTATTTTTGTCCTGTTTATCATTTTTTCCAGTTTTCGCTCCCGTCTAGTTTGTCCCGTTTATTTTCGATATCCTGTTTCATTATCTATCCTGTCTGTCCCGTCCTGTCCGGTATCGACTCAGCCAATTGGTATCGATCTTGTCGGCCTCTGGCTTCCTATCATTTCACGCCAGACTGCTGTCTAACATGCATGACTCCCCATTTCCTGTAAAATAAAAGGCTTGTGTGAGTAACGTCACACGTTTGGGTCCTGATCCTGTTCTGGTTCCTGACAATATACTGTGTATATATATAGATAGATATATATATATATGTAGATTATATGCATTTTCCATTTCATATATTTTTACTATTACAATGTTAGTGTGATCATAATAATTACATTAAGATATGTAGGTGCAATACTTCTTCATATCGATACTGAAATCTTGAGTAGTCATCGACGCTGATGCCACGCACTGATACCATTTTTACATGAATTTAACATCCCATTTCAAAAAATGATATTTTTCAAGAAATCCATTCATGAACTGGAACTAAATACAAATCAGCTACCATTTTGAGTACTCTAAAACAGGCAAGTATAAGCACAGTGTTTGACACCCGGGGCGTGCATCTTTAACGTCGGGCGTACAACTTTCACAACGTCTCTGCCCGGCTGGCTGACAACTTTTTAAAGGAAAAAAAAAAGTATATATTATTTATATATATATATATATATATATATTTTTTTTTTTTTTTAATTTTTTAACGTTTGCTTTATTCCGATTTCGAAATCTTCGTTCGGTTTGGAAATTTCGGGATTTCGGCTAAACCACAATGTCCTGCTTATCTTCTCACGCATGAGGAAACTGCACACTCCGACATACCCTTACCAGGATTTAAGCCAAAACCTCAGCCCCAGAACAAATATTCAAAAGAAGCTAACAAAATTTATGACGCTTCAAAACGTAAACGTTCATTAAAAGCATCGTGGAAAGAGGAGTTCACGTGGCTTGTAGCAGGCGACGCAACGCAAACATTGCATGAATGAAGATGAGTAAATACAGGTACATACTGATGGCAGATGGAAAACAGCGATGCCATATAAATGCAATGTTATAAGTAGATTTATAATAAACTTAATTTTTAAGCGTTGTTCTGTTATATATTCTGATTATCAATCCTTAAGACTTTGCAACAATTAGTCGTCTTACTGTGTTTCAAGTTGTGAAAAATGGGGCAGGCAACTTCATGTCTGCCCTGGTGTCCAGTTACTTTCTGTCCTGAGTTTCAGACACTGATAAGCACCAATACTGATACCTAGCATCGGTACTCCCCCATCTTTAGTCCGATCCCTGAAAATCAGACGTGTGTGCGAATGTATGTGTGTGGTTAACAGAGCGGTGCGTTTTTAATTACGAAGCGATAACACAGAGCTGATAAATAGTCAAGAGCCTGAAAAATGTGATTAAGATAAACTCGCTGGAGAAATTGTCCTGTACTCAAAACATGAACTCAAACTGAAGCAGCGTGTGGTAGCGTGGTCAGAACCTCAGCGAGTCATTCCGGGACAGAAAAATAATCACTTGTTTTGAAAAAAATTTATGGCAGAAAGAGAGAGAAAGGGAAAAAAAGAGAAATTAGCAAAAGTAATTTGCAATTTTGCCACTGATATCCGCATTTCTTTAGTAATGGTGTCAATTGTTTCGAAAATGTGTTCTTTTCTACGTTTTCAATCACTTTTATGAAGGACTGTTGGTTTTAAAATAATATTTGTGAGTTATTGTCAAGAAATTGTAAATACGCTTTCATTGATCATTGTGTGTCAACTGAATTACTGATATTACGATATATATTTAAAAATAAATTAAATGCATATTTTATTACTTTTATTTATTTTATTGAAATATACTTTTTAATCTATATATTTAGGTTTAATTGTTTCGTTTTATTTTCATTTTTACTTTTATTTGATATTTGTTTTGAAAATGAATTCGAATATTGAGAACAGTATTTTTGTATCAAGATTTGTATTGATATAAACAAACAGTGCAAGTTGATTTTTACATTGTTATTACACAGCTATTACAATATAAATTAATATCTTTGTTGAGTTTTGTTTATTGAATGAACGAATCAATCCTTTCCTATTGGTTTTATTGGAAATGTATTCTGATTGGAGTACATTTTGACTTCAATATCCTGAATGGTCCGAATAGTTTTGACACGGTCAGTGTTATCACTTTAGAAATGAAGGTTCATTTTTTTGTGTTTATTGAATGAATTATTTATCCTCGTGAAAAAAATATACTATTTTTAACGAAAATGAATTCTGACTAGTTTAGACTACAACATCCTTGATGGTTTGAATTGTTGTTACATTGTTATTATAATGGTACTACATCTGAAATGCATTTCTTTTTCTTTATTAGAGAAATACGTTTCAGTTAGGAAAAAAATACTTTTCTATATAATAAAATTTAAAAAAAATTAGGACGACAGTATATTACATATGTACATCCTTAATAGTCCAAATGATAACATATGTCACGATTACCCATTGCCCTCACCTGTGACCGCTCGTTTGGTACCAGCTGTTGCTCATTGCCTGACCGGTTCACTTCCTATTAAAAGTCAACACGTCCTTTCACTCCTTGTCAGTCCGTCAGCAAACCTCCGCACATGCAAGGCAAGCACTATTTGAGTCTGGCTCCCGTCTATCCCGTCCTTACCTGTATCCTGCTCGTCTGCCCCTGGCTTCCCGATCATCTACGGCTCCCTGACTTTTTACTTCCTTCGACCACGCTCCGATGTCACGCCTCGGCTACTTGACCCGTGTTTGCCCACCAACCATGTTCTGATCTCCCATCCCGGCTACTCGACTCATTTCTGCCCATCAATCACGCTCCAATCGCCTGTCCCGGCTACTCAACTCGTTCCAGCCTCTCCGACCACGCTTCGATCCCTTGAGCTCCCTGCTCCTCCTGCCCAGCGATTGCCGGATTGCTGGTGCTTGCTTTCCCATATCTGACTTCTCAGCTTCCGCAATAAAGTTTGTGCAGAAACATTAGGCGTTTGGGTCTACCATCTGTTCTGGTTCCGACAACACAATGTTTTTAGATTTAAAATGTATTTCATTAATTTTGTTTTGTTTCTCTTTAATGAACTAATGTTTTACTTGTGTATTTTTTTTCTTGTTATTCTTTTAATGGAAATATATTCTGATTACAGTTCTTTTTTACTTTAATATTATTAAATGCACCAAACATTGGCGGCACGGCAGTGGAGTGGTAAGCGCGACTACGGCACAGTTCTGAGTTCAAGGGTTCAAATCACACTACGCCTTTCTGTGCGGGGTTTGCACGTTCTGCCCATGCTTGCGTGGGTTTCTTTCTGGCACTCCGGTTTCCTCCCACATTCCAAAAAAAACAGTTGAGGGTGTCCCCTGCCCACTGCCCAAAGATAGCTGGGATGGGCTCCGGCACCCAGACAACCCTACTGAGGATAAGCGGTGCAGATAATGGATGGGTTTTTTCACTTTTTGTTTTTAGTTGAAATGTTGTTTTCTAAATAGAGTACATTTTGACCTCAACACCCGAAACGGTCTGAATGGTTAATACATTATTACAATGTATTTCGTGTTTTTCTTATTGAATTATTTTTCTTGGTGAAAAAAGTAAATTTTATTTTTTTCAATGGAAATGAATTCTGACAAGAGTATGTTAAGACTTGATGGTTTGAATAGACATTACATTGTTATTATAATGCTAGTGCATTTGAAATATATTTATTTGGACTTTTTTTCTCTTTTCTTATCATCTTTAAAGGAACTGTACAGAATTTGAAACATTATAACTCTCAGTCATGCTCGCAGCCTCAGTCAGCTCTTTCGTAATGCGCGTGCAAGTACGTGCATTTTTGAGATATGTCCGAACCAACTTCCTCTTTGGGGTTTGGGTTGCTGTTTAAACTCTATAAGAGCAGGACTTTTCTTACTTTCACCAATTTCATGCTAAAGTGAAAAAAAAGAAAAAAGAAAAATTGTGGAACGAGCATGACGTCACCAGTGCTCACCCAAGCCCTCATATCCCCCTACCTAATGTGTTCCGCCCTGAACAGCTCTGCTAAAAGTAAGAAAAAAGCAAATAGGTGCAGTGGGAAATGAAGCATAAGGGCTCTTTGAACTCAGTTGGGCATTGTTATCACATACTGAATAAAGAAAATATTTAACTTTCAACGTTTTAAAGACCCATCAAACAGCGCACCCCACCTTCGATGGTCTGTATTGTTATTAAATTGTTATTACAATGTTATTACCTCTCAAATATATTTCTTTATTGCCTTTATCAAGACATCTGATTTTTAGATCTTGCGTAAATTGCAAATATATTGGTTTTTGAGACAAATCTCTTCCCAATATTGGGGTTGATTAAAAAATGACAGTGATGTGTAGCTTCCATTTTCCCATTACAATTTACCACTGAGAAACACTACCTTAATTTTTTTGCATAGTCTATAATAAATATCCACGATTGATGTTATCCTGGTATTGATACACATGCACCTGTAATTTGGGGCACGACCTGTAGGGGACAATGACGCTTTACATGACAACGCAATACAAGCTAATGCCAGCCGCCGTTAATCACGAAGGAAGATGAAATGCAATGGCAAAGCGAAGCCACTAGAGAGCAGTGTCAGCGTCTTTTAAGGCAGACTTGTTGTGTAATATGGCAACAATTTCAAGCATTTACAAGTACTTCACCCAAAATTCAAGCACTGTTCAAGCCTTGAAAATACAACATAAAAATCCAAACTTTCTAAAAGATTTCATGCACCCCTACGAACCCTGAAGACGATCTGGCTTCATACAAAATGCCCAAATGCAGATGAACCCCTATACGGACGGACCTGAGTAGTCGATTGGGGGCGCCGCGGTGGTCTCTGGCGTGATGTAGGGACAGGAGGGCACGAGTACTTGGCTCAGCACGGCAGGACAAATGGCCTCCAGATGTTCGGAGCTCACTCGGCTCACGTTACGGAAGCCGAAGTGGGACAAAATCTGCTCGGCCGAAAGGCACTTCAAGACAAAAACACAAAAGGCTTTCATGAATGGTCGCAACGCTTTTTTTCGGCCACTTTTTACCACAGAGGAGGACCTCTTGAAGCGCATCTCCCAAAAGTAAGTTTAACCTCACTTATTTATATTTATAGAGCATATAATTTTATGAAATGTTTATTATTTTTTAGTACAAAACATTACAGGTTACTTAAAGATACAAAATATAGCACTGAAGCAACTTACAAACAAATACGTTCAAAAGTCGGGCAGCGTCTGTACAAATAAATATGACTTGACAAGATATTGGTATTTAAAACGGTGGCTAAGAACCGAGATGAACTAGAAGAAACGAAAATTTAAATCAATATTATGACAATTTATGAGTAGTATTATTTCTTAGGTTTAAATTGATGTCAATTAAGTATCAAAAGTACTAAAACTGGTATCTGTACTTTGTGTCAGTGCACGTGGCTACAAAGTTGAATGCTTTCACTGGTTGGTATCTATCAGAAATAACTCATTACATATTGCTTATTTTATGATTTTGAGGGGTCCAATGATATAAAGTACAAAATAGTTTTAAATCTGGTAATAAAGGTTACTATTGCAGCCACAGCAGATTTTTGGTATGAATATACTTTACTATGCATTTTCTAATGTGTAAATTACAGGATTAAACATTTGTTTCCATGTGTCTATTGAGATAACAGAAAATTTTAATAGGGTATACTTTATGTAAAGATAAAACTACAAATTGATTAATTGAGAGTCAATTGATTATAGAATTAATCCACAACTATTGTTGCCTTATTGTGTCATGATTACTGATTAGCATCACCTGTGCCAGCTCATTTGGCGCCAGCCGCTGCGGGCTACCTGATTGGTTCCCTGTCCCTTTTTAAGCACAGTCCTGTCACTCTCCTGTTGTCAGTCCATCAGCGAACCTCTGTTGTTACAAGGCAAGCATTTTGACCCTGACTCCCGCCTGTCCTGTTTTTGCACCCATTTGTTCCTGATCTCCCGTTTGTCTCCGGCTCCGACCTGTTTTTGATTCCGACTACGTTTTCTCTCCCGTCCGGCTTACGACCCGTTTTTGATCCCGACCACATCTGCTCTCCTGTCCCGGCTTCCAACCCGTTTTTGATCCCGACCACATCTGCTCCCCCATCCCGGCTTACGACCCGTTTCTGACCCCGACCACGTTTTGGCTGTCCTGTCCGGGCTATCGACCCGTTTTCTGTCCTTGACACCGCCATCGCACGCTACGAAAGATCCACCTTTGTGTTCGGATCACAATTTGAGTACGAGAGCGACTTGCTTCTCACACCCAGCGAACACCGGATCGTGGGCGCAGGCCTTCCTCTTCAATAAAATGTGAGAAACGTAACGCAATTGGGTCCTGTTATCATTCTGGTCCTGACAGTCCTAACGTATTAAAAATCATTTTATGACTGATTAATTTGTAAATTATTTCTTTACGTTTTAAAAATCTTATTTTGCGTAGAAAATTTGGAATAACAATATTTGAGAACAGTGGAATGTTTTTATCAGAACCTTTGTGACAACCTCCTATGTCAAAATATGGGATGAATTATACGAAATGGTTTGCCGCTGTGGCTTCAAAATTCAGATGTAGAAAAAAAATCCACAGAATCTTCACGGTTCATGGATTCTTGCACTTTATCCTGCCTCCAAAACGTGTTTGTTTTTCATATCAAATATTTTCCTTTGCCTCTTATATTTTACCCTTATAATTCACAATGCACAAAGACACATACATGTGTTTATATACTGTATTTTGTTTTATCCAGAAAAAGCTTTTAAGGTTGGTCAGGAATTTTACCTATGGGGTTTCTTCATGCTAAAGGTTTTGAGTTTTTCCTTACCCTCATGCAGGTTTTAGATCAGGGAATGGTTTAATCATAGTCTGTACAGCCCTTTGAGACGTATTATGATTAAGGGCTATACAAATAAACATGACTTATGTAAAAACCCCAATTTGATCAACCTCCCCCAGACCAGAGCTCTTAAGTATAAACTAAAAGGGAAATGTTCGGAAAAGCAAGATGTTTATACAATCACCTCGCGTCCGTGTAGCGGGTTTTCCTCGTGCGTGACGTCTTCATGTCTGCGTGCGGCCACGATGTGCAGGAGCTCCTCGAAATTATGCGTAGGGATGGATACATTATGTCCAAAGAAGCGCACAATGTCCCTCAAGAACTCGCTGGAGCCTCCGGCAAATGCCTCTCGTCCTCTCATTGAGTCCACCAGCAGGAAGACCCCCAAAAGTTGCACGAGAAGCGCAGCCATGTCTCCCTCCTTTACGCAGTCCTCCTATAAGAAAAGAAGCTCCTCCACCCCCAGCAAAGAAAGTTTCTTTATTTTTTTCAACTCCTCCGGCAAGACTTCATGACTGCCCACGTGCACGCTCACGACACGCAAGAGGACGTGGCTTTACCCGCGGGAGGTAATCGGCGTCTAGTTCAAAGCTCACCGGTGCGTTCGAGGTCCAATGCTTCTTTAGTGCATCCCCCCTTCCCAGTTTGGAATGCCGTGCACGCGCAAACAAACGCGCACGTGCAGCAGGGGGGGAGGTGCCGGGGGTGTGAGGGGTCACGTTGGAGGCTTTTACAGGGGTAGGTAAAAACAAATGTATAGGGATCGCTGGCGCCCTCTTGTGTGGAAAGAATGCAAGCGCACTAGAGTTGATTGTTATGTACAGGATTTCATTAGCCCGAAAAACAAAAATCTGAGAACGTCCTCTATAAATTTATAAAAACTTATTTTGAAGGTGCACTGCGCAGTTTGAGGAGTCCTTAAAAGGTTTTAAATATTTTTTCTATTAATTATGTGCTAGCATTACCGAACTGAGTCCAAAGAGCCGTATATATATTATATATGAAGGATGTATGTACTCCCACCGCACCCATCTGCTTTTGCAGTGGGACCTCGCTACTTCGCGTTTCCACGTTCGCAGGTTCAGAGCTTCACGGTTTTTTTTTTTAAAGCATTTTTGAAGGGGCGTCGCTACCTCCTGGTTCCACGTTCGCGGGTTCAGAGCTTTGCACGTCTAAAAAAAAATAATAATAAAATAAAATAATTAAAAAAAAAAAAAAAAAAAAAAAAATATATATATATATATATATATATATATATATATATATAAATATTAAGCATTTTTGAAGGGGGCGTCGCTACTTCGCGGATTTTCACTTTTCGCGGCTGGTTTTGGTCCCCATTAACCGCGATAACTGAGGGATTACTGTATCTTACTTTTACCCTCGGTGTTACCTCCACAGATCGCATTATGCTGGAGGAAAGGAGAAGTAGGGGATGATCGAGGAGGAGAATGAGGTTTCCTCTTTTTCTAGCATGAAAATGGTGAAAGTAAGAAAAGGACCGTTTCAAATACAGTCCAAATGCCAACCCAAATCTCCCAAAAAGATGAGGATTTTTTTTTCCGAGTAATTTTAAGAATTTCACATATTTGCACACGCAACAAAAGGACCTTGATGATGCAATGATTATTTCAGCCAGAAGATGGCATCAGCAAGTACTTTTTTGAAGTTATGGACACCACCTTTACCCAAAACAATGTTTAAAATGTTGACTATGTGTCAATATGACCAACAAAACAGAAAACTTATCAATCAATGCAACAGCATCTCCTACTAATCAATGTGTTAGCATTATGATAGCAATTTAGCATTCAAATAACAAATATCTGCATACATTTTTGCCTCAAGAAAATAAAGAGAATGTTTAGGATGTCTTTTAACCAAAAATGTATTTCGAAAATGTTGATTTTTGTCAATAATGTCAATAAAACACCAAATATTATGTCAATCAGTGCTTCTGCATTACAAATTACCATGTTAGCATTATGCTAGCAATTTAGCTATTTGCCGTGCTGGCAGACACCCGAAAGAAATAAATTTGCATAATTATTGTTCTCAATTAGTTATGGATACTAACCAAAAATATATTTCAAAATTGTTCAATAATACTAATGAAACACAAAATATTATAAAAAATACGATGGCATTTCCAAACACTGTTAGAATTATGCTAGCCATTTAGATAGGCACTGTGCAGACCGGCCTCTGAAAAACAAAGAATTGGGCACCTTTCACAGAGTTTAAAATGTGAAAAGATGGAAAATTACCTATTCACAGAGTAGACCGGCTTAGAACAACATTTTCTTACATTTTGCCTTCAACAAAAAAACACTAGAACCAAGAAAATACATTAAAAATGTTGATTGCATTCGTACATAAAAACAGTAAGCTTCCTCATCCTCACAACCTTCAGAAGCACCAGGTTGGGAGAGACACCAAGGTGCAGGAAAGGGCAGGGAGACATCCCTGTCACTGGTCCATTACCAGGAAAGAGATTCAAGGAGTGAAACGTTAAGAAATGGTGTTTCAATGCCGATAATAAAACAAACTATTCATTCAATGCTATGGTATTTCCATTAACTGTGTTAGTGTTATGCTAGCTTATTTAGCCAAAGTCTGTCAGGCAAGAAAATATATTATAATGCACATAATTTTAGATAAAATTGAAGAAAATAATGTTTCTTTTTCCATTTAAGCTTCACTGTAACAATACATTTTCAAGAAGCCCATTTTTATGACCAATATTGACTGAAGCACTATGAAAATAAATATCCAAAAGATCAACATCGGATTTTTCGTTTGAATGGTTTGACATCTAAACTACTTTATAAATCCTGATTTGTGTGTGTATGCGACTTAGAGGCACTGAAATGGCCGAACCGATTTTTGTGAAAATTCACATAGGTGTTCTTTAGGCCTCTGCAAATGTCTTTAGCTCGGTTTCTTGTCAAGGCACTCCCAATAAATACCAACAAAATAAATAAAAAAACATCTACTTTTGTGTGGTTTACTTTTGTGGGGTACTGCCGCTCCCGACCAGAAATTTAAAGCTAGTAGAGGTCAACCAAGGAGGTGACGCTTAGCGCTCGGGAAAGTTCTGCCCTGCTGGCGTTTCTCCAGGCGTGGAACTTCACCGTCCTGTTCCTGGAAAGCATCAGGAAGCCGTTTTCGTCAAAGCGTCCCGAAACAGCGCCCGCGTCCAGCCACAAAAAAGGCGCCACGGCCGAAGTTTGAAGATCCACCAGCAATCCTGTCTCATCCTGGCGCACTTTGGCCTGCAGAAAGAGATCTTGTCATTTTTTTCCAACTTCAATCTTGTTTCTTAATCCCTTAACATTCCGACAGCGGTGAACAAAGTGGTGTCCTCATGATTTCACTGAAATACACAATGCTAGCTTAAACTCTTAGGTTTCAAGATATTAGGAGCTTTTCAAATATACTCATCACAGAAACATCATGATCAGTCTGAAACAATATACCCACAAACTTTAAAACCGGCATAGCTCACCAATAACGTCTCCTGGGAGTCAGCTCATGATACGATTCCCCACAAATATGGTGTGGTTATAGTTACCAGAGTCCAATCGTGTAAAATATTTACCTCAAAACACACGTTAATGCAGACCGATACAAAAAAGCTCCTAAAAGTATTCCTGCATTGTTTGTCGATCTTCCTGGTATCAGTCTTTTGGCTTCACTACTCCTTTTTAAAAATAAACAGACCCGTCAGATTATTCAATACTTCCGTTAGCCTCTGACCTTTTGATTGACACCGCTCTTGGCCAATGGCAAGCTTGTTTTTTTTATGGTCCTCAGCCCGTGACAACCCATAAGGGCCAGTTTTGAAAAAAATCAAATAAACAAAAAAAAACATCATGACCAATTTGGCTTACAAAATTTGGCGGCCAATAGTGACAGATTCAAATGTGGATTGGCACATTGGTAATCCATTGGCTTACCAATGTATTTCTGTACAGATTTACGGTGTGCATTCAAATCAGAGCCGAAGGTAAACATTTTGAAAGCCAACCGTGATTTGTTTTTACACAAAGATATGACACGCAAGTTTGAAAAATCATGGATTCACTTCTAAAAAAAGACAAGTCTAACATCTACAACTCTTTCACAATGTTTAAAAAATGGCCAAAGTAAAATACACAAATGTACCATTGTATAGTCCTTAATCACCGTTTGAAAAATGTTTAAAATACAATTTCAATTTTTCATATTGTAACCAAAGCGGCACATCGGATGAGTGGTTAGCGCCTGCTGCACAGTTCTGTGGTCATGGGATCAAATTCAGCTACCTGTGTGGAGTTAGCATGTTCTCCCTGTGTAGTGGGTTTCTTCCGGGCGGTCTGGTTTGAAGGGTGAGCTTGTTATATTTAGAGATAAAATACTACTGAATAGAGTAATGGTGGTGCTGTCTCAAGCACAGTATAAGGACGGTGACTTTCTCATCATGAAGATATTCTCTCTAGCGTATATGCTCAGATCCAAGCCTATGAAATTGAATACTCAAATCAGGGGTTTAGCTTATATGCAAATATTTGGGTATGTGTCACCAATAGCGAACGGTAGTCAGCACGTGGGGAAGGGGGCATGGCCTATACAAAACAAAAAAAGAAATCTGTAACATATGGAGCAACCGTAAGCACAGAAATGACGGTTAAGTGTGCAGAATTTTGGTCTTATTTGTAAAATTTCGCAATACACCATGCCTGGAGGAAAGAAAAGAAAATGTCTTGGCCAGAAATCGAGAAGCAAATCCTGGGGTGGTTTGAAGCCCACAGACAAAATGGATATGGAGAGTCTCAATTAAGTATTTGTTTTCTTCCGTAGTTTGGTGTACACATTTTCTTCGATTTCTTTCATTATGTTTAGGGGTTCAACTTCTATGTGAGTGCATACGCTATTTTGAAATTAAATGGTGATTTTCGGAGAAACTTGCTACTTTTTGGTGTCAGTAACCTGGGGGTTAATTTAAAATGAAGTAACCATTCATTTTTTCAGTAATACTTCCAACACTGGTCTTAAGTCTTAGGTTTCTCACCGTGATGTTTGGAGGTTGTAGCCCCAAGGTGTCTTTGAGCGAGCACAGAAAATGGTGGTTGGTGGGACCGCGTTGGCGGCCATTACCCTCCTCAAGGTGAAAGGTGACCAGGCAGGTGAGCCGACTGCAGCGCCCACAGCCAGCCAGCAGGGCGGCGACAGTCTCTTTGAAAACCGGGACGGCGCTTCCTCCCGGAAGTGAGGCAAAATCGGAATTCAGCGTGCAAACAGGTTCAAGTTTGCTCCATGTGTATACTGAAACCTAGTGGACAGCAGAGTACGACAAATTATAATTGAACCATTAGATGTCGCTAGTGTAGTGTAATGAAAAAAATGTGCTAAAAAGCACAATGAAGAAAACAAACTATGGAAAATCAGAGTGACCAAAACGTACCATTCCAATTCTCAATTTTTTGCCCAGCCTTTTTTCAAGTTTTTGGATACTCGAATCAGCAAGATGGCGGATGATTCTGTCAGCTCCCTTTAGGTGAGGCTTTTGTTGTGTAAAATAAATGCAAATCCTATGACCTATGAATACTTACAAAATGCAGGTATCTATAATTTTTCATGTATTTCTGCTTATTATTCAAATCAATATTATTTGTTGAAGAATGAAATTTAGTTTTTGTCGGTTTGTACAATCATTTTACAGCATCCAAAGTACCTTGGCATACTAAAAAGCGAGTAAAGTAAATCGGCCCGCCGCTGGGTGTTGTTCCCGTGAGACACCTGAACATTATTGCGAGAAAAAGAAAGATAAATACATCGATAAATAACCATGCCCTGTAAATTATACATGAAAGTTAAGAGTCCATAGGGGGTGGTTAGGACAGGCAACATGTAATTACATCAGGTAGGTTAATCATTCTGGGATGTCAGCGATGTTCATTTCCCTAACTTTGTTAAGGAAGCCAGACCATCTTGAGTAGATTACCAGAGCCCTCAAGTGTATATCTAATGTTTTCAAAATGCAAGTACTGTAAGGTAGACTGGATGCACATAGTGTGAGATGGAGGGACTGATGATTTCCATTTTATTAGGATAAAGCGGGGCAGCACGGCAGAGCAGTGGTTAGTGCGTGTGCGGCACAGTTCTGAGGTCATGAGATCGAACCTTCCTGTGGGAAGTTTGCATGTTCTCCCCGTGCTTGCATGGGTTTCCTCCGGGCACTCCGGTTTCCTCCCACATTCCAAAAACATGTGTGTCAGGTTAAAAATTGTCCTTAGGTGTGAATGAGCGAGTGAATTGTCTGTCCCTGTGTGCCCTGCGACTGGCTGGCAAACAGTTCAGGGACTTCAGCGTATCTTCATGGCATAGAAGAGGAAGCTAGCTTTAACAGCGGAAGAAGACAATGCTAGTTTTTGCTGTACAAGAAAATTAATGGAGTAAACCAGCTAGATTTCGGATAGCACTAATTTTAGACGTAGAAGAAGATGATGCTAGTTTTCTGTATAGAAAATGTATGGGTGTGAAAACAATGCTTGTTTTTGGCATAGAAGAAGATGATGCTAATTTTTAAAAAGGTAGGAGTTGGTTTTAGCAAGAAAACAACGCTAATTTTCACTGTAGAAGAAGAAGAAGAAGAAGGTGCTATTTCTGTTTTAGTTATTTTTTCGGGCATAGAAGAAAAAATCACTAGTTTTCGGCAGGGAATAAGGTCAAGCCAGTCCTGCCCACAGCTTCTGCCCACAGCCCGAAGATGGCTGGGATGGGCTTCAGCACCCCCCGCGACCCTACTGAGGATAAGCGGTGCAGATAATGGATGGATGGACAGGATAAAGAGCCATGCAAGTAATGTGATGAAGTGATTTTAATGTGGTTGATGAAGTTCCGGATAAAGCTATCATATGGATCGATTGGATGGGAGAGCCGCATATTTTCAAAATGATTTTGAAAAACCTCCTTCCAGGAGTTATTTTAATAATGAGCAAATATACATGAACTATCATATAAACATGCATTTTTTTTAAATACTTGTGAGTGGGGAAATATGCATTTATTTTACATAAATGAGGCTTACCTAGAGGCAGCGGACATATTTCTCCACTATCTTTCTCCTATGGCTTTTGAAAAAGACAAAAAGCTTGTGAAAGATTGGGAAAAAGTGGAAAAATTGTGTGGTATTGTTATTTTGCGTCCGCGTAGAGTGTATTTATTCGGTTGACAGAGCGACATCTAGTGGTCAAATAGTACACACCGTCCCCTCAATAAATATCTTGGATTACAGTAATCCCTCAATATTTTGTTGCCATCATGTGGATGTTATTGGGTGAACAAAAATGTGGCGGAAAAATGCTTTTACCTTCTATTAGCATGTCGAGAAGTCCATATTTATCAGCAATAGAAAGCATCCGTTTTGGGGGGTCCAGAGTGTTTTGTTGACGTGATGGCTTTGTGACAAACTTGATATTGAAAAAGATTTGCGAGTATTTAATCTTAGTTTGTTTGTTTTATACGGCTACATATTCAGACGCAGGCAGAAAAGGGGCGGTTCGATTTTTTAGCTAATCGGAATGCAGAACACCATGCAAATCTGTGAAGTAGTAAAACCACGGAAAGTAAACCGCAATACAACGAGGGATTATTGCGTATTATTCATCATTATATGCTTAATCATGACCACTATTATACACAATTTGGAGAAAAAAAATCACTATGAAATATTTGAAGTCCTACCACGGCTCTGAGTTTTAGGTTTTGCATCAGGTCAGACACGGCGTAGATGAAGAGTGTTCCCTCATCGTCCTCGAAGGCGACGGGGAGGACGTCAGCAAAAAAGTTGACGGCAAAATGATGCAACATCTTCCACTTGCCGCCGAATTCTGATGGAGAACAGGAAGTGACACTTGCTGTGACAGGAAGTGATCAACGGCTTACCGATGGACGACCAGGAGGGCGCCTGCCAAATATCGTTAAGTTGCCAGTATAGGGTGCCCATAGTTTTGCCGAGGCCTCCAATCAACTCGCTGCGGCTATGCCGGTAAAATTCCGTCTGAGTCTTCACGCACTGTGCTTGCATCACCTAAGAACAAAATAATAATACCATCAACAGCTAATTTTACCTCTTTAAATTAGCGCCTCTAAACACGAGAATTTTGGTTTACAAGTTTTATTTGCAACAAAAAACTTGCTAGCTGTACGAAGGAAAATCCAGTTCACAAGCAGTCCCAGAAGCTACAACTAGAGACTGCTTGAGACAGCTCTCTGCTAATTACTACTCACTGCCATTATCAGCTCATTCTGGTTTGCACATGCAAACTACTATAGGCAAAATCAATTTTGCTGTAACCTTTTGTATGTTAATTCAAAGATACAGTAACTTTTCTATTAAAGAGAAACCTTCAACAGTCTTTTGATCTCATACCTGTCAACCTCAGCCGATTGCTCCTCGTAATAATGGTTGCCATTCCCCTTATGAAGTGATAAGAAGCACCTATTCACTCACAGCAAGACAGACTATGCAGAATATCACGATAATAAACTCATCTATGATGATGTTGTCTGCTACCAGTGACTGACACGATCTGAATTAGAGCCGAAATGGGCACGACGAGATCAGTCTTTTAAAAAAAAAAGTTTTAGTATAAAAATTGTTGTATGGCGTACACAATGTGAAATTAAATCACAAAACATATAATAGGGGGGGGCACGTATAAGTTGACATGTATACAATTACAACTCTTGCAAACCGGCATGAGGTGCAACTGCTTCCATGGTAAGTTCTCATCATAAACTCACATTTCTTATTTATCCTACTACTGTATATTTAAGTTTAATTACTATTTGAATGTGTTTTAAGTGGTAAGGGAGATATGTTTTCTAGCTATTTAGGATTCATTTTAATATTTTTAGAAGGTCGGGAACCAGCCATTTAAATTTTAATCATCCTCTATTGGAATAATGTGCTCGTTACACGAGCAATTTGAGCAACGACCACAATCTTTGAGGGAATTAAACTCATATGAACAGGTACCACTGTATTTTAAACAACAATTTTATCACCTGAGTGATGTAGATTATGAGCGTGAACCTGGTGAGGGGGTTTTCGGAGTTGGGCAGGCGAAAGTGAATGGACGCCTGTTTCAGCATCTGCTCGTTTCCGTTCTGGTGGTGCTGACGGTGCGATGCAAAATTGCTGCTCAAGTTCCAGTCCTCTGGGATAGACACCTGAAGCGTCACACCAGAGTTTGTCAGCTATGTTTTTGATCCACAACACATATATAAATATAAATATATGTGCAATTTAGAAAAGGAAGACATTTTTTTCAGGCGTAGAAGAAGACAACGCTAGTTTTTAATCATTAAAAAATCAGACGAAAAAAAGGTGTTTTTTAGCACAAGGAGGCACAACATACTACATTGTTTTATTAATTTTTTCATATGGTACTTTTTCCGGGATAAATTTGCGCTTGCCTCTAATGCATAGCTACTGACTTTGAGGGTAGGATCTTCCAAACACTTACCGGCCGCAGGGTGGAGAGCGACGGCCACGACTGGAAGCCGTACTCAGAAGCGAAACGCGTCCGGGGAAAGGTACGCCAGTCCCAGCAGTCGTCAAGATAGCTGTAGAAGTGCGTGTCGCCGTAACGCGGGTCATATGGGTTGCTAGCCACGTAGCCTTCCTGCTCCGACTCGGCACCGTTTGTCGGACTCGAGACCAGGAACGGCCGACTCGGATCCTCCTGTGGGTAGAGGGAAGATTGGGCCTAAAAAAATCCAAATCCAAATTTTTCTATTTTATTTAAGAAGACTCGGGAGGAGGCGCAGGGGTGCTTCAAAAGGGGGACGGAATCCATTGCGCAAATCCTCCACAAACAATAAAGAACAATAAAAGGTGGATGATTTAAAAAAAAAAAAAAAAAAATCAGCGAGAGAGACGCCCGGGCCAGCCCGAACCTAAATGCGATGATTTACATTTTAGACCTGACCCGACACAAATTTCGGGCAGAGCTACGGCTTAAGATCTTACCTCTACTTGTGGGACACAGACAATTTTTTCTTTTATAAATAACAGGTTTCACTAATTTCTAGGGACCAGCGAGTAATAAAGTTGTTTTTATTAAAACGGACCTTCTTGACAATAGTCATGATGTTGTCCACATAGAGCGCAACATAGTCCTTGTGGTAGATGGGTTGTTGCCAGCTGGGAATGTTGAACCAGTTTGTGGCCAGCGCTGCTTCGTTTTCGTTGTTTGCGCTCCAGACTATGAGGGACGGGTGAGACTTCAGACGCCAGACCTGAAGGAAACAAACTTCTTAAATGTGGGGTGCGGTATTTGAAAATTCTAAGACTGCAATCATGACTTTAAGCCAGGAGATGACGGCAGAGTAACAGATTATTTACGCGCAAGAACATGGCATTTCATAGACACGCTCAAATAAACTCTTTGTTTTTCTTTTGGGGGGTCGGTTTTGTCCCAAACAGGCCTGACAAAAGTAAGATAAAAGCAGATAGGCATCAGGAATATAAAACATAAGGGCTCTTTGAACTTAGTTAGGCATTGTTAACACATACAACTTTTTGAGGACATCTCGAATGACACACCCCACCTTTAAGATTTAAAAAAATCAGATAATTAGATTTGGATACAACGTGTTAAAAATAATATGGGTGACCAAAATTGTATTGTATTTTAATTGTTGTTGTAGTTCGGTATTTTTTTTTTCCAAAATGTAAGGATTTATACAAAAACAATTGGGTTTAATTTGACTATTTCCTGTATTTTAATTTGTATTTTTATATTTGTTGTCTAGTGCAGGGGTCTCCAAACTTCTTCAAGCTGAGAGATACTCTTTGTTTCTAATTCGCGCAAAGGGCACCCGGTTTAACAACTTATGTTATAACTATGTTGTCACTATTTTATTACCAGGTTAATTATTGTAAATAAGGTTAAAATAGCCTCAGTCAACCGCTAAAAAAAATCATTTTACTAGAAAAATCACAATAACTAGCACTGGTAAGCTATTTCCATAACAGGTCAGCGGGAACCTCAGCTGTCCTTCAAGGGGACCACGATAAAAACCCCTGGTCTAGTATGTTATGACTATTTTGGGGACATTCTTTACTTTGACGTTTGAATTTTTCCCCTAAAATAGTTTTGTGCTCTCTGTGTAATATACAGTACTTTATTTTTTTCATCCTGTTTTTGTTTTTTCCCTCATTATCTTGGCATTTGTTACAAATATTTGTGAATGTTTCAAATACCATGTGTATTTATTTTTCTTGGTTTCCTAGTACTTTGAAATAACATCTCTTGACAGCATATCTTTTTAAATCTTAACGTTTGTTTTTTTTGATTCAAAAATATTTTTATTATTCTTGAAAAATGCAGTATATTAAATGTTAAATGATTAAATTTATTTTGGATAGGGTCAATATTGTTCATTATCATGCCTGAATTTGTTTTAAGCATTAGCTGATTTTCTTGTGGTTACTATTTTACATTGGCCAAGTCAAAGTCCAGACCTCATCCAATTGAGAATCTGTGGAAAGAACTGAAAACTGCTGCTCACAAACGCTTTCCATCCAACCTCACTTAGCTTCAGCTGTTTTGCAAGGAGGAATGGGCAAAAATATCAGTTTCTCGATGTGCAAAACTGATAGACATACCCCGAGCGACTTGCAGCTGTAATCGCAGCAAAAGGTGGCGCTACAAAGTATTAACTCAATGGGGCAGTTTAAGATATCCAATAAAATGTGTTCCACTTCATGATTGTGTCCCACTTATTGCCGATTCTTCACAAGAAATTAGTTTTATATCTTAATGTTTGAAGTCTGAAATGTGGCAAAAGGTCACAAAGTTCAAGGGGGCCAAATAGTTTTGTGTGTATAATTTGTTTAGCTAAGCAAGCTCATATTTGTTTTTAACATATTTTATTCTAATATTTAGTGTTCTATACTTGGGTAATAATATTTTGCCATATTCTTAACCTGCTATCTTTAATTTTATCTTCTCAAATGTATTTCTATATTTGAATTCATATTGTCTATTGAGTTATTTGTGAATTTTAATGACAGTATTTGAGTCTGAACGATGAATTAATGTAGTGAACCTTCTCACCTGTTGCTTGACCTCCTCCCTCACGTTGCGTACAAAATCGTCTTCTGCGGGATACATGGCACAAGCGAACATAAAATCCTGCCAAACCTAAACAAAAAACTGGAATATGAAATTTGTGTGAGAAAGTGACAAAATATTTATCATGCCCACCATGATCCCCATTTCGTCGCAAGTGTCATAGAAGGCGTCTTGCTCGTAAACGCCGCCGCCCCAAACCCGAAGGACGTTCATGTTGGCATCCACCGCCGACTGGAGCAAGTCTTTCAACCTGGCAAAGATACAAAATAGCATTAGAAATAATAATAAAATACACATTTTTGTGCTGCCAAGCGATAAAGTTTTATTTAACTATTTGTTAGGAGCTCTGTGCATGCTCAAAATGTAGTTTGTATTGCACTAGAATCCCCAGAATGCTGACTCAACAAAACCAATAGTGCCGAGTCAGTTATTAGGGCATTATTTTCACATCTAGGGTACCCTACCTGACTGGCTGTGAAAAATGCCGGCTGTATTTAACCTCATTCCCCCTTTTCTTGGGAGGACACACACAGATATGTATATTTACATACTTAAATCTTGCGTGTGATAACTAGCAAAACAGTTTAGCACAGAGTAGCACATAGGTCACCAACATAGTGCCTGCGGACGTCGGGTAGCACTCAAAGAACATTTGGGTTCGGTTCCGAATATAGCGCACCGTCATTTTTTTGCACTATATTTAAAATAATATTTTGTATATATATATATATATATATATATTTTTTTTTTTTTATGATTAAATTGTATGACTTACTCTCTGGGCGTGACTTGGTCTTGGAACGAGTGTGCCGGGATCCAATTGGAGCCTTTGAGGAAAAGGGGCTTCCCGTTGATGCGGAAAAAAAAACTCAGACCTGGCAAGTCACTGACAGGCTCCTGGATAAGCTCCACGCTGCGGAAATAAACCTAGAAAACACAGAAAGGCAGCCAGCACAGTTGAATTAACACTAAACTTTAAAGTACAGTATATAGCCATCACTGGCAGTGGCTTGCTCATAGTTTGTCCATAGTTTATTTTTCTATCTTGGTATTGGTCCCAGAAAAATTGACAACCAGGAAGTAAAAACATGACAATGCTGTTAATCACAATCTTTTTTTAAACTGATTTACCCTACCATTTTCATATGCATTTCTAAAATAACAACATATTATATTATAGATAGATAGATAGATACTTTATTCATCCCCGAAGGGAAATTCACATTTCCAGCAGCATCCCTGAGCTGAGAACATTACAATAATAAAGCCAAAAGAATGCAATATACAAATACCCAGTGTGACGTGCAAATGCCCACTGTAGCGTGTTATATAGAGTAACTAAATAGTGCTACACAGAATACATATTGTATTGTATTGTATTATTACTATATTGTTACTATGTTTTGTTTTTACCAGCTTGTTAATAATGAAAGTAGGGTTGAAATAGGCTCAGTCAACCATTACTTCTTCTGCCTTATATAAGAACACTAAGTGATTTACATGTATTTACACAAATTAGAAATCAAAATTCGTAGAAAATCGCAATGATCCATTCCTGAGAAGCTCATCTTAGGGGACCAACTGATGCCTGCGGGCAACACATTGATGAGTCCTGCTTTACACCTTCACCAAAGGTGACAGAATGATGAAGTTGCTGTATCCGAGTCAGATCAGGAGGCTTCTCCTGCTACTTGTAAAAACAGAAACCACTACTATCTGGATTATGTGGGGGAGCAATCCTCAACCCAAAAAACAGCCTTGAAGAGGGATGGGTGTCATCAGTCTGTACTTGCCCAAGTCACGCCACAGGAAGTGTTGTCCCAACAACCCAGGCAGTTAAGTCAAGTTATGTTTTTTGTATAGCCCTTAATCACAAAAGGCTCAAAGGGCTGTACAGACTACAGACTGTTATTACACACTTTCCTAATCTAAAACCTACATGAGGGCCAGGAAAAACTCAAAACCTCAGAATGAGGAAAATGAAGAAACCACATTAGGTAAAATTCCTGACAAACCTTCATAAAGGCAATTTCTATTAAGAAGAAAAACTAAATACAGTATATACACACATATATATTCGTGTGCATTGTGAATTTTCAGGGGTAAATATCAAAAGAGGCAGACGAAAATATTTGACATAAAAAGTAAAAAAAACATTTTGGAGACAGGATGAAGAGCTAAAATCCA
This sequence comes from Urocampus carinirostris, assembly GCF_059441175.1. Lineage (NCBI taxonomy): Eukaryota > Metazoa > Chordata > Actinopteri > Syngnathiformes > Syngnathidae > Urocampus > Urocampus carinirostris. The sequence goes on along the minus strand of NC_142363.1, from coordinate 25,949,807 downwards.
TGAACACTAGTTAAATTATTATTTTTTTTTTACATCTGAATTTTGAAGCCACATTGTCTGCAGTTTGCAATAGTCTGTTGAGCCCTTTGAGAATCCTTGTGATTAGAGGCTGTACAAATAAACATGAAATGACCATTATTTCTTCCATATTTTGACATAGGAGGTTGTCAGCAACCAATTACGAAGTGTGTGTGTGTGAATGAGTGACCTTTGAGTGCATCTCGAATTGCGTTTTCCCGTCCAAGCATGCAGTCACCAAGAGGCGGTATGATGTCTGTGCGCCCAGACCTCTGGGCCACCAAAGCTTCACGTCACTGCTCTTCTAGCAAAACATATATTTTACCACTATAGACTTTTTCCACGAACAAACACGTGCATTCATACCGCGTTGATGCTAAGGGCAAATGAATATTTGGCAGTGCCCTGGCTAATGTTTGTCAGGAAAACGGCACTAGAAAGCAGCTCGGGCACGTCCAAGGTGATTTGGGCGAAGGTGGGATGCAGAGCGTCAACCAGCATGTCCAGGTGGAGGAACCAAGATGGGCGTCCGGCGTCTGTCACATAAAGACAAGTCACATTTATTTAGATATCCCTTAAGTCACAAAACGTCTCAAAGGGCTGCACAGACCACCATCACATGACCACCTGATTTAGTACTTATACTTAAATCAGAGGTAAGATCTTAAGGCCAAGCCCAACCTGAGTTCCGGTCCTAAAACATCAATCATTGTTTGGGTCAGACTAGGGTTGTCTCTCGCTGCCTTTTTTTGTATTAGCTATCAGTCATTATTCTTCTTTGTCCCTCTCAAACTTCCGCACTAGAATCTTAAGGATGTACTGCGGCTGCGGTTTATGGCCCAATATTCAATGTGTAAAAATGACGGACAGCCTTACCATTTTCCCGTCAACTCTTAAAAAAAAAATCCGTCAATGATGGAAAATTGTTGGTTAATGTAACCTCTGCAGACACAGAAATATGAAAGATGTAAATATTTCTATGGAATTGTTCAACTTGGATTTTGTTACAAAAGACAGGGTTTCATTTGATATCATAAATCAACTTCTCCTCCCGAGTCCTCACAAATAAAATATGAATTTTGGGGTTTGCTTCGGCCTCAATACTGCAAACCAAGTAAGGTTCGGGTCAAGTTAGTGGCCCCGGGCCAGGGAGGGCTTTAATACCTGCAGGCCTGGGTCAAGTGCGATTTTTTTCTTGGCTCGATCTTACCTCGGACTTAAATGAAGCTTAATTTAGCGAGTCAGCAAAAATACTTTGGGTTTACTTTTGAGCCACATTTCAAGTGTCTTCTGTGGTATTTTTCCTCCATTATTTTGTTTCGATATTTTTACATTTGTGACAGACAGACACAGATACAGACATTATTGTCATTCTGGTACTCTTGTGTACAGTTTTTTAGACATATGATTGACATGATGCGGGGTACCAACCGTAAAAAGGAAGAGCGGCCAAGTGGACGATGCGCAGCAGGTCAAAAGCCTCCAAGCGAACCCCTTTCCACAACCCGGCGCCGGGAAAGGACGGACCCCAATCCCAACTGAACGAACTCTGGGCCTGTGCCAGACACAATCAGGGAAAGAAAGCGCTCCGTGGTAGATTCATTGTATTCACAACTTGCCAGCCCACACATGGAGAAATTCTGCTTGGAATTTATGCATAAAACTGCATTACAAGTTGATGCCCCCCATAATGATTTTTTTAATGGATGTTGCACTTCACCCCCACACTCACTTTTCTGATGAAATTGACATGACATTGTCCCTTCTGGACGTCCGGGGGACATTCAGGAGGAACGGCATAGGCGGTGTGGGCGTTCCTTTTCTGGGCGGCAAACACAACCGAGGACAACAAGCGAACCGTCAGCGTGTTCCCGTCGGCCTTCAGCAAATCTCGGACGGAAAACACCTGCCAAAGGGAAAAAAAAACACATCAGGCAGGTTGTGGAAAGGAGGGACGGAAGCCACAAAGGTATGAGGAACTTACATATTGTCGGAACATGTTGTCTGTATGGCCCACTAATGCACCATTCAACCATATGGACGCCACAGTGTCCACACCATCCAACACCAAAAGGACTTCCTGCTTTGAACTGATAAGAACACGCAGACTTAAAAAACAATTCTCCTGTATTTTTTCAACATAGTTTTTTAAATGATTTTATGTTACTGCTCAGTTGCATCATTCTGTTGCATATTTATCATTTTTCAAATAGTTATTTTGTTAAAAAAAAAAATCCTATGTTGCATTACTTTGAGTGCGGCACAGTTCTGAGGTCAAGAGATTGAACCTTCCAGTGTGAAGTTTGCATGTTCTCACCGTGCTAGCATGGGTTTCCTCCGGCCACTCCGGTTTCCTCCCACATTCCAAAAACATGCATGTCAGGTTAATTGGCTGGTCCAAATTGTCCCTAGGTGTGAATGAGTGACTTGTCTGTCTCTATGTACCCTGTGACTGCCTGGCAACCAGTTGAGGGTGTCCCCTGCCCACTGCCCGAAGATAGCTGGGATGGGCTCCAGCACCCCCGCGACCCTACTGTGAATATGCATTGCAGATAATGGGAAGATGGATTTCGAACGTTTTTTTGTAGACTCAGTCCCACCCGACAAGTTTGCATTTTTTGCATGATTTTTAGAATAGAAGAGTCTTTATTGCTGTTAATTACAATGTAGTGTACATTGTTTACAACAAGAGTAGAGCGGCACAGGGCGGCACGGCAGATGGGTGATTAGCTCGCAGCTCCACAGTGTGGAGGTTCAGGGTTCAAGGCCAGCTACCGCAGCCTCCTCGTGTGGAGTTTGCATGTTCTCCACGGTTCTCTGGGCACTCCTGTTTCCTCCCAAATTCCCAAAAACATCTCTGTTTTAAGTAAAATTTCCATTATACAAAGTATTTTTCTCTCTTAACAAATATGATTTTAAGGTTAGTGTCAATGTTTTATTTGATGTTATTATCATTTTAATGTTAAAATATACTGGCCAGTGTTCATACATAAAGTGTGTGGGTGTGCAATTCCCCCCCTGTCTTTTCCATCTATTGACGTTTCCATCAGCTGACCTCAACTCTTTGGACACTGCAAATGTGGTGGCGTATGTCCAGTTGTCCAGAGAAATCCACTCATAGAGCAGGTCATTGAAGCGGAAGTAGGGATCCTGTAGAAGATATAGTTATAATTTACACAAAATTTACACAAGAAATGTCGGCATGTAGGATGTTACATACAGTTTGGTATCGTAAGGGTTTGTGCAATATGCATTTGGTGCAAAAATGGTCATCATAGTGCAAAAAAAGATAGTCAACATTGTGCAAGGTGAGCAGTAAACATAGTGCAGTCAACATTGTGCAAGAAACATAGACATGAGTACCATTTACGTTCGTATGAGGTAGTGTTTTTGCAAGAGTTTTTCAGTTTTTTGTGCGGTGTGTGTTTAGGGTGGTAATGGCTCTGGGGAAGAAACTGTCTCTGAGTCCGTTTGTTTTTGTTTTGTGTGACCTGTGTCATCCTCCTTGTTTTATAACCTTATCTTCTCTGTTCCTTTATCTTCTTGGGTTTTTTACCTCACTGTGAATGTGTGAGACTGGAGTGTCATGCCCATTTTTGTTGTCACAATATGTTTACCCATTTTGTAACAATTACAATAAAGATAGATAGATAGATAGATAGATAGATAGATAGATAGATAGATAGATAGATAGATAGATAGATAGATAGATAGATAGATAGATAGATAGATAGATAGATAGATAGATAGATAGATAGATAGATAGATAGATAGATAGATAGATAGATAGATAGATAGATACTTTGTTCATCCCCGAAGGGAAATTCACATTTCCAGCAGCATCCCTGAGCTGAGAACAATCGAAAATAACACGGGAGCTGCTGGAGTGGCTGCCATTCGTGACGGCGCCGGAAGAAAAGATTTAATTTGGTCGACAGCACTAATAAAGGTATATTCTATTCTATTCTATTATGATATTTCAGGCCATTTTAAGGGGCATTGACTAAAATCAGACCAGATGTCTGTTTATGTAGTGCAGGCATGTCAAACATTAAGCCAATTGGATGAATTAATCCGGCCCACCATAAATTTCTGAGTATGCCCAAAAAAAAAGTGAATCTCTAGCTCTAGGTCCTCTCTATGAAAAGCCATGATTTTTTATTTTTTTTTAAACAAATGAAAACCCAATTCACTCTCAGGCTTTCAGTGTTGAGTTCGTATTGTGTGCTGGGTTGGTTTAGGTGTAAAACTGGATTTGCTCAACAGTTCAAATAAACCAGATTGTACATTCGCTGTAGAACATGAAAATCTATGTTTCCCCTATGTTGGTGAATAAATGTGTTGTGTTTAGAAAAGATCCTTCGCCATCTGTGACTTTAACGCAGATTAAGTTCTTAATATAGGCTGAATGATTAAACCGAATACTAAAAAACTAAGCTTAAAAATATGGAGTTGGCATTCTTTTACTGATCTGGCCAGCCTCAGAACAGAAAGTCTGTATCCGGAGGCAGACGTAGTTTGGCATCCCATGTGGAGTGCAATTGAAAACAAGTGCTACAGAACACAAGGAAGAAAACAAACTACGGAGACTCAAAATTGACTAAACAGTTAGATTCTTCTCATTTTCTTGCCCAGCTTTTCACAAGGTTTTTGTTTTGGAGGATACCTTTAGCAGCAAAATGGCGGACAATCATCTAGGTTTACCTAATGTATGTAAAATTAATTGCACTTTCCCACCCCCAAAAGTAATGCACTTTGTATTTTTTCTCATTATAATACATATGGTTTTTTTAACGAATGAAGTTTTTTTTCTTACCCCTAGAAGGCGCTAAATAAGAATAAAAACTATGGAGGAAAGACAGACTTAATGTGTTTTGGGCGATAAAAAGAATGTAAGAGTAAATAAAAAAATAACTTTGACGTGACCTGTATGAATCCTCGTTGCCGTAGCGCCGTGTGGACGCAGCCGGGCACCCGAGCAGGGAGAGAAATTGACTTGTTCGAGTTCCACAAGTTCCATTCACCGTCCAGACTTTGAACGAGTGGAACAAAACCGCCATGACTCAAGACCTCCCAAAATCCAAACGAAAAAAACAGGACGACGACATCACGAACAATCATCTTTTCCTCCGCCAGGTCGCAGTCATTATTGACAAGTCAGATGAGTTACTTCCGGGTTGGGGCACGTGATCAGAATTTTTATTATCCACGAATTATCGCAAAGATAGGCCACGCCCACTGAAATGTGATTGGTTGCTGGACAAAGGACTGAGGTCTCCATTTTTTAAATATTCATGAGAAATTGTATCCATCCGTATTTCTACAGAAAAACGCAAAAAGGGTTGTAGTTAAAATATGTGTAACGTTCTCTACTATAAACGAAACAAGACTGGTAGTCTAAAAAACGATATTAATAATATCATTTTCATTCTGACGTCATCTAACCGTTGATTGATAGGGAAATAGAATTTACTATATTATCACCATTTAGTGACTCCAACTCAATATTTGACATAATTTTCCCTCAAAACCCAAAACATACATCTGAAAACTGTTTTTGAAAATTAAGTAACTATCTGTCATTTAAGTGTGGGTCGTAAAAGCACCGTTTCCTGTGGTGTGTCTTGGGCAAGTACAGCATGGTGGCGACCATCCCTCTCCAGGCCAACACATCTATCTGCAGCACAGTTTTAAGCCGAAAATACAACTCTAAAATGGGGACAATGTGTACTGTTTGAGCACTAGATGTCATTGTATAGTGTAGTGCAACCAGAAACAAGTGCTAATAAAACACAAGGAAAAATACAGACTATTGATAATCAAAGTGACCATAAGGCAAGATTTTTTTCTCATTTTTTGCCAAATCTTTCTTTTGGGTTTCTTTTTTAGATCAGGGGAGGGTGTAATAATAGTCTCCAGTTTGCAATAATCTGTTCTGTGCAGCCCTTTGAGACTCCTTGTGATTAAGGGCATCAGAGCACGGTGGGGCAGTGGTTAGCGCGTGTGCAGCAGTTCTGAGCTCATGGGAAGCACGTGCGTGGGTTCAAATTCAGCTACGAGCCTTACTGTGCGGAGTTTGTATGTTCTCCCTGTGCTTGCGTGGGTTTCCTCCGGGCACTCCGGTTTCCACCCACATTCCAAAGACATGCATTTCAGGTGAATTGGCCCTAGGTGTGACTGAGCGGGTGAGTTGTCTGTCCTCGTGTGGCCTGCGATTGGCTGGCAACCAGTTCAGGGTATCCCCTGCCCACTGCCCGGAGATGGCTGGGATGGGCTCCAGCCCCCCCCGCGACCCTAATAAGGATAAGCGGTACAGCTAACGAGATGACACAATTGAACATAACCTGAAACTGAAAACATCAATCCATTCATCCATTATCTGAACCTCAGTAGGCGTGCGGGGGTGCTGGAGCCCATCCCAGCTGTCTTCGGGCAGTGGGCAGGGGACACTATGAACTGCTTTCCAGCCAGTCGCAGGGCACACAGGGACAGACAATTTGCTCGCTCGTTCGTCCTAGGGACAATTTGGACCGGCCAATTAACCTAACATGCATGTTTTTGGAAGGTGGGAGGAAACCAGAGTGACTGGAGGAAACCCACTCGAGCACGGGGAGTACATGCAAACAGGAAGGTTCGATCTCATGACATCAGACCTTTACCGCACACGCTCCAACCACTGCGCCGCCGTGCTACACTGAAAACATTACCCTTTAAAAATAAAAAGGGAGGAAACGGTAACATTTAAATACACAATGACTTCATTGTCATTTTTCATAAACAAAATCATAAAACGCACACAATTTAGGTTAAATTACCTTTATTGAAGGGAAACTTAAAAACAGCTTCGCATTATACATACTTTGGAACGGGGGGAGGGGCTAGACAGTTCAAGTGTGGGACATAAGCCTTAAATGTATCTACCGTACTGGATTCTAGAAATCGGCGATAGTTAGAGGAGAAAAACGCCTCGCAGGGGGAACCCAATTCTGCCCTGTGCTGGATATAGTAACCTACTTTGTTGTTCTTTTAATTAACATGCATAAAATACAACATTGAAGTTCTTAACAGTTTGTCTCTGAACTAATGCTGTACACGCTTGATACCACAGCAAACCACTTCCCATGCTAACGGGCCAACGACTGTTTGCTCACAGAAAGCTTGTTTATCGGGGCATTTCCCCCCATCAAAATAATTAATCAGCTTCTGTCAGAGAACTGGAAAAACGTGCATCAAACTGGGCATTATTTTTTTTTTTTTAAAAGAGAAAAAAAAAATCCTTGGAAAACCTCGGCTGCTCGTCCTGAGAAAAACACTATGATTAGCGCACTGGTGAGAAAAACAAAAGGGTGTCAAATACTCTTGATTAAACAACAACAAAAAATATATATATATATTTAAGTGAAAAACAAGTTTTTTTCAGTCTGAACCAAAGAAGTAACGTTCCCCCCGCCACCAGACCATTTTTCCTCCCTCACATTGCATATTTTTGTGTCCATTCTTTTGCCATTTTGCTGTACCTGCAAGAGAGAAAAGGTCTATTAGTAATGTTAGCATCCAAGACACGCTAATAAAGCCTAACAGATTTAGATAACATGCGCTGATGCAGGTTCATTGTAAGCAAGCTGATGCCCAAGTTCACATGCGCTAACTCAGTGTTTTTCAACCAGTGTGCCGGGGCACACTAGTGTGCCGTGAGAACTTGTCTAGTGTGCCGCTGGAATTTGCACTATATTCAAGAGGTAGAACAGAACATTTAACTTAATTTGTTTAACAAAGCGGTTTAAGATTGCACTGTAAAAAACTAAAACAAATAGAGCACATCATTCTTTTGTATTTTAGGTATTATTTTCTTTTTATATACCTATTATCGGCTTATGAGGTTGTATAGTGAAATATTTGACATAACTTCATTTTCAAACACTTGACGGTGTGCCCTGGAACTTTTTTATTAATAAGAAGAGTACCTTGGTTCAAAAAGGGTTGAAAAACACTGCGCTAACTGAAATGGTTTATTTTCATGATAAAAAGATTTCGTTAGGAGTTCCACAAGTTAAATATGCTGTACATTCTTTGTACATATATCAAATCAATAAACCTTAAAATCTCAAGACTGTGCAAGAAACAAAAGGAAAATCAAACTGGTTGTAGTGCATTTCTCACACGCATTTTTTTAGTCTTTGATAAAGGCTAAAAATTCAGTCAGCCCTTTGACGCGATAGCAGACTTGTTCTCAAAGTTCGAGGAGGTACACAACACTTTAAACATTTAACAAAAAAGCGAAAATACTAACAATCTAGTAAAACGTAGGACATGTTTTTTTCCTGAATAAAAAAAAAAAAAAAATCAGGATTAACACTGCAAGCCAGATGGAGTGCCCTTTTTGGAATGTCCGTTTCATGCCATTTCCAATACAATCGCATTTCGTTTCACAAAACACATTAAACAACCCATTAAGAAAAACACCATAATGGCAATTATATGATTGTAGGCCAATTAAGTGAGGGTAACAAAACAACACAACATACATACAGTCTTAAGAGACACGTGACATCTGTAGCAAACATCAGCACCACCAGCCAATTCAACACAATAAAGCAAGGTACACCATACCGATATAATTGGACTTACCCTACCTAGATAACACGGGAATAACTTGCTCTCAGATTTTTTGAAAGATTATCCTCCGAGATTATCCCATGATGTGTGTTATGATGAGGACTTGTTCACGAAATACGATCAAAAGCAAACAATAGAATAGCAAACCGGCTATTTAAATCATTTTGTGTTTTGATTCATTTCTTTAACGTGCATCTACCCTGTGCTATACCTGTCCGTTATATACATGTAGAGTGAACTCGCAAAATGTATCAATAGTTGATTTTACCAACAGACATTCAAGTACTGCTAACTTAAGTAGGATGCCTCATACTAATAAAGTATACTTTGAATTTTAATAACATTCCTCATCAAAGATGATCAATTTTCCTGTGATATTTTTGCCTCATACACCAATTTAGAGATAAAAAGAAAAAAATCAATATGTGTGTACCTTACTTTAATCACTCGACAACTAATTCAATCCCTGAGTGACAGCCAAGATGCAGCCTTTATGTCTTACCCCCCCACGTCATTTTTGTTTTAAAGCATGGCGTATTTGGCTGTCCACTCTTGAGCTAGCTTATTGTACCTGAGAGTAAAAGTTCACATTGCTATTTTTGCAGGTTGACTGCTATATACATCTCTCAATTTCCATTCTTTACTCACTTTGAAGAATCTGTTTTGTAGATTCGTGCAATCTCTGGCACTAGAGGGTCGTCAGGGTTGGGATCGCATAACAGCGAGCAAATGGAGAGAAGAACTAAAGCAAAAACAAAACAAGGTGTGTCATTAAAAATGCATTATAATGACGAGTCATTTGGCTTGGAAATTAAAACAACTTCCTGGTTAATGAGCCAGCTTGACAGGCACAGCGGCATAATCATCAAGTCACCTTTAGAAATGGTAAGTGCTGGAGACCACTGTGATCTGAGAATGTCCAGACAGATACTGCCATTACTGTTAATATTTGGGTGGTAGATTCTCGTCGTGAATGCAACCTGTAAAACATAGAGGGAGGAATATTAAAGTGTCACGTCAGCCAAGACAAAAGGCTGAGCATGCGGAATGTTCGGTATGACTTCACATGGCGGATAAAATATGCAGTCACTGTGCCCGTGTTTCAATATCACAATGCTTTAAAAAAAAATGGTAGTATTGTTCTTGCTATGCAAATTTGGGAAAAAAAAAAAAGCTAGGAAGTCCAAAAATATCAAGTATGACACACCTGTTTTTATGTTTACTACTTATGACATTTAGGAAACCACGTTTTTATAATGATTATTACAGTATTCAAATTAAAATCTAACCGAGCCCAATTTATTTAGTGATAAGTCGAGGAGACATTACGTGCCATACAGACAAATGTTAATGACAAAAATACACGTTTGGGAAGCATGAATGTATATTAATTTTCATAACGTACAATGAAACTGGAGCCGTCAAAAAGATGGTTGTAAAGGAAAATTCGGTTAAGGAGGGACAACTTTTCTCCCTTTATTACGAGTCTTCGCTTGTTACATTTCCATGACTCTGCTCGTGCACACCTTGTGCAAAGCCTCACTGAATATAAACTTAATTCTTTTATCACATTTGTAGGGTTCAAAAACAATCAAATAAAACTTATATGTGGGATTGGATATAAAATGTACTTTACCTTGGGTGGTTTGAAGGGGTAGTCTGTTGGAAAATGAATAGTCAAGAAGAAAACACCTCCCTGATATGGACTGTCACACTGAATGGACAAGGAAAAAAAACTAAATCCTGGCATCATGTCTGTAAACAATATAAACATAGTATAAAAGCGGAAGGTAAAAGCTTCTGCACTTACTGGGCCCATGATTGTGGCTTGCCAGTGAAACACTGTAGAAATAAGATTTAGACAACATCACGTTAAAAAAAACCCAAAGGTTGATGAATGTTTGATGAACACTTACTGTCATCACCAACTGGACCAGCGGAGCACTGTGCTGGTGGGTCACGAGCCAGGTCATGTAGCTCCTAAAAAGGTGGAGGGCAGAATAAAACTTCATTGAAAATTTGATACATCCATGCAATATTCACATAGAAGGGGGGAAGGACACACTTGTTTGATTTAGTCATGTTAAAAATGGCTGGAGGCTTCCTAGACAGTTAATGGGACACTAGCAGTTTCAGCGACAGACTGCTGTCACCTTCTTGTACTACGGACAGACTGAAGAGATCTTTTCTTCCTCATGCTATGAGGCTCTTTAACTCTACCCGGCAGAGTAAAAGCCCACATTAAACCACACCACCTACATTGCATATTACCGAATTTTATTGCAATATGTATTCTGTGTAGCACTATTTAGATATTCTATATAACACGCTACAGTGGGCATTTGCACGTCACACTAGGTATTTGTATATTGTATTCTTTTTGCTTTATTATTGTATTGTTCTCAGCTCAGGGATGCTGCTGGAAATGTGAATTTCCCTCCGGGGATGAATAAAGTATCTATCAATCTATCTAGTTTTGAGTCTTCATATACAAAGTATAGTTTCATTTAATTAATGCCATTTGGAAAAACTTGCCTTCATGGGAGTAGTCTGAAATATTTCTGAGTCAGAGATTCAGATCAAGTTGTGTCAAATTGACTCAAACCTATCGTCACACTAATAACACAATTGCCGCATTTATTTTTAGGACTTAAAAAGGAAAAAGATTCCCACATCAAGAGAAAATTGGCAAAGACAGGGTCATGTGTTAGGCAGAAATGCTTTTTGTTTTGTCATTTGCAATATGATTGGCTTACAGACTTGGATACCTGTGGGAAAAAAAAAAATCAAACCTCACCAACATCACTGGAACAAAGTATGTCAAGGTGGGTACTTTGTGTCCATTTGAGCAGGACTAGAGCTTTATCAAAATATTGTACAAGCTTCGTTTAAACAGCATTCCTAGTTTAAAGATTCCATGTAATTATAACAAATAAAATTCCCTTCCAGATGTTTATATCAACACAATTAAAAAATGTGTCAGATCCTATTAAAAAAACACCCAATATTGAATCTAAATTAAAATGGTTAGTCTGAATGTATTGGTTTACCGTTTTAGATAATAATAATTTTGATGTCAAAAGAAGAAATGAACACTGAATGCTGGATTGACTCGTGGAACTAACACCAAATGTATTGGTTTACTGTTATAGATAATAATATTGATGTCAAAAGAAATGAAGGCTGATAATGCTGGGTTGACTCGTGGAACTAACTCCAAACTGTGTTGTTCCCAGTTCAAATAAAACGATGTTTTTATTTTTCAATCGATTGTCGTTACGAGGGTCGGGAGGGTTCTGCCTGGCATGGGGGAGCAAATCCTTAGTGCCCGAGAAAAAAAAAACTCAGACAAGGGCAGAACCTAGAAATTCCACTCAGAGAGGCCAGTAGCAGTAATTGAACCTGAGACCTTTGACTGTGAGGCAGCACGTTTGTTTAAATAGCTGAAACAAAAAAAATAAACAGACCAAATACAACTAAATTCCTATTTGATAGCCTTCACTCCATGCACCAATATTGGCATTGTATCTGAAGTGGAAAAGTAGTATCAGCACACAGCTTCTAACTGAGTAATACATTTTGGAACTTCCATTAATACACACCAGCTCAAGCAGGTTGAGACATAGACCAAACACACACTTTATTTTTAGGCCTTCAGCTAGTGTGAGGGGTTACTTGAGGAGGGTGGGGGTGTCTCCCCCTTCTTTGCCCCACCCATGAGTAAACACATTGGTAATTAACTATTATTGCCATTTTGTTATGTAAACCCATGGTAAACGATTGGAATGTGGCAATCAAGAGATGACCTAAGGGGATGAGTTCATAGACATATACATACCACTGACATGTTTCACTCACGACGCTTTTGACGTAAAATGTGACTCATGATTTCTGGTTAAACACCGCCTTTGGCCCTAAGTACATGAAAGTGTGTATAATTGGCCCCACCAATTCTAAAAACTACCAAGTCGAAACTAATACTTTAAACTGTAGCATTTGAAGCGCAAACACTTGTTTCTTTAAGTCGAGGTGCCGGGGCCCTCGGGGGCTAGCTCGGATGCCGTTTCAAGCTAGCATCAAATATACACTTTTGCTTTCACAACAACGCAGTTAACGTTGTTTTTTGTAATCAAGTTTTCATTTCAAACAATAACGACACGTTTTGGAACTTCACAAAGATAAATAATTTAGTTTTCAAAAAGAGGGGGCCCGCTAATGCTAACCCGGGCATAGCACAGAAACAATCCGGGTGTTCGTGTTCCCTTACCTTGTTAATCCGTTTCAATGCCATCCCTGTGTCAGGCTACTTCGGCTTCTGGTGGTTGTGGATCCGAACGCTAAAGGCCAGTCGTGATATCCCAAAACGAAGGAGCCTCGCTCCGAATGAACTGACGCAAGCGTCTCACACAACACGACGCCCGGGGCCTTGTAGCTTTAGGCTAGCAGTTAGCCGACGAAGCTAAAAAAGGAATTACGTATGCGCGACAAAGAGAGGGGGGAAACCGTGGACAGCTAAGCTGGGCTATTTACAACCAGCTTCTTTTTTGTGTTAACCACCGAAATATCTCAGTTATCTTCACCGTGAATTATCTGTCGTCGGGGTAGGGGTGGTAGGTAAGGGGGAGGGCGCGGAGAGAAAGCCGGACCACGAAGATTTCCCTTGTGAACGCGATTCCGTTAGCCAGCTTGCGAGCCTCTGCTTGCGAACCAGTCTTTATGACGACACTCGGCAAGAGGCGGGGCGAGGAAATGACGCCATGATGTGACGTAATGTTCCGGAAGTAGCTCTACGCAAAAAAATAAACAAAAATAAACACGTTTTGATGTGGCAATAAGAATAATAACACCTGAGAAACAAAACAAAAATGTAATTCATTTTAAATTCAAATACACTGCGATAAATAGATTTAGAATTATTTATTTTAAATTGCTTGTAGAATCGATGCAATTGTCTGTCCGGTATCAACGAAATTGGGACTCCAGGCTAAACATGTGATAAAAACTTTCAAGAGAAAATAAAATAGATATATAAATAAATAATAAGTAAGACTGTCAGAATAAATTGGCAAAAATATTTGCAACACAATGCCTACACTCTTAAACCAAGGATATCAAACATACAGCCCGTGGGACGATCTGGCCTGCTATGAATTTCTGAGAATGTTAAAAAAGGAAGCCAGTTTGTATGTCATTTCTGTCAAAAGGTATGATTTTTTTTAATAAACACAAACTAAATTCTTTCTTCTACCACTACAGGGCATTGTTGAGTTTGTGTAGCGTGGTTCAGTTGTAAGAAACTGCATTCACCCTACTGGTAAAATAAATCATTCAACACATTCAATGCCAAAAATGAAAACACTTCCCCCCTTTTTTTACAAAAATAAATGGATACATGCCAACATTTTGACATTAAAAAGCAATACATTTTAGATTACACACTCAATTTTAACGCACGAAACAATCAGTTTTCATGTTATTTAAAAAAAAAATGTCTCGTCCTTTGCATGCCATAAATTGCAATAAATTGAAAGATTGTGCTAGTTCTATTTCAAGTTTTAAGGGACGGGCAGGGCACCTGTATGATGCGGCAGGGGTAAACCAGTGAAAGCTGTCGGGCCCTGCTGTTGAACAAAGGACTGTGTCGTGTCCCCCTAACCCGAATGACATGGCCGATTTCTTGTGTCCCGTTTCATCAGGAGCATGCAAACTTAGGTGCCGAACTTGTTTGGGTGTTTGGGCATTTGGGTTGGCCGGTGTCCAAAAATGTTTGTGTTTTTTGCTATTTTTTCCCTTTTCATTTTATTTGTTATTGTATGTGTTTGTCTTGCTGTCGGTCACCCCTCTTGAGGGATATGACGAAGGTAGGTAGATAGGTAGATAGATAGATAGATAAAATACAGAATTGGCATACCTTTACAAAAATGGCAATTTCATTGTTGGAGCGGTTTATTCACAGACAAAACACTGAGTTTGAATCAAAATAAAGCAGCAGTAGACTAAAATATGAGTCTTAGGTCAATGTATTTTTTTGTTTAAATTTGAAATAGCTTTGAATTTCTAAGGAGCAAAAAGCAGTAGTTTACACTTAAAGCAGTGGTGTTTGCAGGTATGTAGATGTGTTGTGTTTGGAAAATATCCCTTGTCATCCGTGATTATAATAAGTAGGGTAGGTTATGAATGTAGGCTGAAAAAATACTGAAAATCAAAGCTGAAACTTTGAGGTTAGCTGATACGGCCTGCCTGAAAACAGTGAGTCTGGCTCCGGCCCCAGAACCAAACTGAGTTTGACATCACTGCTCTAAGCCTGAGATTTAGAGAGTCTGACCCAAGTTATAATAATAGTGCAACCAAAGAATAGTGCATCGTAACGTAATCTTAACTTCAAATAACCAGCCTTAGTCATGTAAACGAAGCCAATTTAATTAAAAATTAGAATTACCCAGTATGTAAATTTGAATAAAATATATGTTCCAATAAAAGCTTGCTGTAAAATTGCACACATGAACATGGATGTAAAAATTAGTATTTATTAGTTTTTTAATCATTTTGCAAGTTGGGGTGAAACAATAAACCCCAGTTTATATACATTTTTGGTTAAGTTTCTTAAATAACATTAGAATACCATTTTAACTTCTTCAAATGTCAAACATATGTTGATTTCACAGTGTCTTGCCTAAAAAATGCACCCGAATCAGGGAAAAAAAGAGAATTCAAAAAGTTACATGTTTAAAACCCCAAGTTATTTTTCCATCGACGATGTCAGTTTGGATGCCGACAAAAGGCCACAGTAAGGGAATATCAAAATCCACATTTTCAAACAAACTGAGGCAGCCACCTGTTGGGGAGGTTCAAGAAAAAGTGCGTCCGTTCACATGTTTGTAACTCTAACCATCCTACTTAAAAAACATCCCTCCCAACTGGGTCATCGTTATGATCTTCCTCAAAGTCAAAGTCGTCCTCTGCAGAGTCACGGTCTTCTTCTGGAGGGGCCCGGGCGTGAGCTGCTCGCGCAGGTGACGAGTAGGGTTCCGATGAGTCGGGTTTTGACACTGTCTGGTGGCACATGGGGCACGTCCCTTGTACGTGGAGCCACTTGCTCAGGCAGTTAGTGTGGAACAAGTGATCGCATGACGTCACCACGGCCGATGTCATCTCCTGTTAAGCGTATACATTGATTAATAGAGTGATAAATGGGTGGATGGTTTCAATTAAAAAAATATTTGGAGCAAATAAAAATCATTTTCTAATAACAGGTCAAATTTAGCTTAAAATATTGTTGAAAGTACTGGGAAGACAAAAAAAGCAATATTCAACATGGAAATCTCTTACCATAAGGACAACTTCACCGCTTTGAAGTCAAAAACTGTGACCTATGTGAATTGTATAGATCCGAGGAGAAAATATTTTGAGGAGGGGGAGGGTATTGTGAAATTTCCCAGAGTGAATTGGGCGTTTGAGGTGGTGCGTTTGAATTAAAACGTGTGTCGTTTGCGCAGGGAAGAGAACGGTAAATTGTATGTTGTTCATTCTTCGTGCAAATGGAACATAGTATGGACTTCTTTTATAAGTTAATGTATCTGTACTTAAAGCTGCGCTTAATAATGCCGAGGTTCGGCTTATTTTTGAAAAACGGGATGGCGATTTTCACCAAAAAAACAACGGCAACCAGATGATGAAGGTGCTGTATCTTAGTCAAATCAGGAGACGTCTCCTGCTACTTGTCACCACGGAAACTAGTACCCGTTTCATGTGGGTGAGCAAACCCCTACCCCCAAAAATTGGCCTGGAGTGTGATAGGCCCTACCAGGCTGTACTTGCCCAATACACACCACAGAAAATGGTGCATGAGGACCCTAGTGGTTGAGAGATCCGTGTAACATGAACATATAAGATAGTGCTATCAAAGTTTAACCAATTAACTTCAACTGTAAAAGTTAAAGCTTTAGAAGCTTGAAGTAAAAACAAAAAAATGAGCTGCAATTTGAGGGTTTAAGTTAAAAAAATATATTTTTCTAAATTAAAAAATACAAATACAACTTACACACACACACAAACACGAACTTGTTAATTTTTGTAAGCTATTTTTACTGTTTGATTGGTAATTTAATGAAAACTTAACAACTATGCCTATGTGTATGTGTATTTTTTTCAAGCCGAGTGCATAAAAAAACTAGCTTTGTCAAAATTAAAGCAATATATTTATTAAGTTAAAATCTTTAACGCTTGAAGTAAAAAAATATGAAAAACAAACTACATTTTGAGTGTTAAAAGAAAGAAACTTGGTATTTCCATTGTTTTAAGATTCCAAGAAGGGGTTTTAGTTTTGTTTTAGAAGTAGATAAAATCAGAAGGTGGAAGTCCAGCAGATGGCGACTATCCTTCTTCAAGTTTTTGTTTTGGGTAATACTGCTAGTACTGGTTTCCTCAGTTACCAGCAGCAGGAGAAGCCTCCCGATCTATCTCAGATACAGCACCTTCATCATGTGGTCGGTGTTGTTTTCTGTTGTAAAGCGTCATGACACTCTTTAGAGATGAGCCTGACCTCAGCATTGAACTCTAACCATCCTATAAAGACCCCTTGCTACTTTGCGCTTCAGTTATCGCTGGTTCAGTCCTTCGGCGGGGAAAAAAATAGTGAGGAACGTTTCGGGCCACCAATATTCAAGCCGATTGGCCATTCAAAAAAAAAAGAAAGAAAAAAAAAGGTTACAACAAAACAAAACCCAATAGATGCTTCCCAAATCGACAGCAACACTCTTGTGAAATCACTCTCGCCAGAGGGGAATAGTGGTGGGCGGGGGCAGCCAAGATTCATGCCGATCGGCCAGCACCTCTTGGCTTGAGATCTATGATGCCGATTGGCTAATTCATATAACGGCGTCTTTAATACTGTATTGAACGGACACCTGCTCTGCATTCTTATACATCTCGCTGAGAAGAGTTTGTGTCCTGCTCTCCGTCGTGTCGAAGGTTTTGCTCTCTCACTCTCTCAGTCAGCAGGGTTTTGATCAAGGCACCCCTATTTGTTCTCTCTCTCTTTCTCTCTCTCTATTTCTCTCACCCTCCCTCTCATTAGGAGACAGTAAGTCAGCAAGTCATCTCTAATAACGCCAAAGGAAAAAAAAAGGTGCAACACTATTTTGCGGATTTTCTTTTTTTGCAGGTGGTTCTGGTCCCCACTAACCGCAAAAACCAAGGGATCGCTGTACTAGCACTGGAGAACAACTATTTTGAAACAAAATCATGAGAATCCCATTAAGACACGCAGCAAAATCAAAAAATGGCTGAAGAGATAAACTCATCAGTCTTTTGAGGCGCACATTCGTTCGCCTTTAAACTAATACCAACCATAAAGCAGATAGCGCAGACGTCGTCGTGCTGCCGAAGCTGCTGTGCCGTGGCCCGGGGAAGCGAGTTGATCTTCTTGACCGCTTCCAATCGGAGCAGGAAACTTCGCCAGCCCGACTGCGCCCTCAGCCAAACATTGCAGTACGAGTGGATGATGATAACCGAGGCGCCGATCCAGCTCCACTCCCCCAGCAGCGACTCCCAAATGCCGTACGCCACCACACAAAGAGCCACCGCAAACTCCAACGACTGACTCACAGCGTTCACCCAGTAGATCACCTCGTCCAGGTTGTCCAAGGGCTCGCTGCGGAATAGCTCAGCCATGAAGAGGGAGTAGATAAACAGCGTTCCTGTTACCTGTAAGAAACATGTTGGAAAGCAATACTGGACTTGAAGCCCTCTGTGGGTCCACTCATGCGTTTAATCAATCATTTATTCGAGCATTCAAAATGGCAACAATGATTTTTTCTTTTAACGATAGATCGAAAAAATAAATAGAAAACAATGAGCCGTAAATGATTTAGATTTCATCCGCTTACCTGAAGGGAGGTGAGCATGCATGCTGCCACCAAAATGAGGAGCCAGAAGTCCATATGGAAGAACTGCAAAATCTTATATGCCAAGAAGACTGGGAAGACCAGCAGAAGGAGACACATGCTGAGACCACGCAAGTGCTTCCATACACTTCTGCAAAAAATAATATAAACAAATGAATCTAAAATTGTACTACAAACTCATTTTATCTCAGGGTATTCATGGTGGAAAAAACACTCAGGTGGGCCGGACTAATAAGGGCATCAAAAGTGTGCCTTAGTTGGGAAACTTTTGGAGGCTCACAATTGAATCACCAAAATGATTCTGGGGTTCAATTTGATTATAAAACGATTATTTTTTCCCCCAATATGTTTTTTCCTTAACTAACATACATCATCCTGCAGTATTAATTAACTGTGCTTCATCTTCTACTTTAAAAGAATAAACATAAAAAAAATAATTAATTTCATTTCCACTAAAGTTAATTCCACTCAGGGAAAACTCATGAAAACTGGAAAGTGACAAAAATAGCACACGAATATCAATGTAATTGCAAATGATATAATATTTTTTTCTGCCTTCAACATCCATTGTCCATTATCTGCACCGCTTATCCTCAGTAGGGTCGCGGGGGTGCTGGAGCCCATCCCAGCCAGTGGGCAGGGGACAGCCTCAACTGGTTGCCATTCACACCTAGGGACAATTTGGACCGACCAATTAACCTGACATGCATGTTTTTGGAATGTGGGAGGAAACCGGAGTGCCCGGAGGAAACCCACGCAGGCACGGGGAGAACATGGAAACTCCACACAGGAGGTTCGATCTCATTACCTCAGAACTGTGCCGCACACGCGCTAACCACTGCGCCGCCATGTTTTCAACATTCTTCTTTTAAGTAAAAAGGTTTACCTTAATTTGAGAACTCCGCTGTTGGATTTAATATCTATTATAGAAAGGCGCTTAAGCTTCTTTACACTTCTGCAAAAACAACCAAGTGCTATTATTTCATTCTGTATTTTTGAATCCAGGTGCCCACTGATGATTTCTAATCACTGGTGATACAAAGCATTGTTTAGTAGGAAATTTCGCGGTTACGAGAAGGATCCGATTGTCTTGATTTAAAGAACTGCATCTGTGACTTCTATTTTAAGTCATCGAGATTTCCTCAATTGTTCTATGGTTGACAAACGGTGGTCAGCAAATAGAACCGAGGCACCTGGCTTTAACGACATCCAGTGGGCATATTTAAAACTGCAAGTCATTGTCGCTCAGTTGTTGTGCTTTTTCTCAGCATTATCTCGCGGGGCAGATTACATCTGTAGGTGGGCGTGATCCGGCACTATGACACCCCTGCGCAATGTTCCCTGTAATTTTCCACAGGTCTGAGCGTTCACAAAAAGTCGGTGAGCAACGCTTGAAACAACAGTGAGCAACCATAATCCCAAGTGTGGCAAGATAATTATTTATCAAACATGTCCAAAACTTGACATCAAGTTACATTTTGCGGAGTTTCCAGCAATGCAAAATTATTTTTCTCTTTTAAATGAATTGACTCATGTACTATTGCAAAGGTTGTACGGCCTACAAACGTCGTTTGTTCTTACAATTCTTTCACAAGATATCCATCTCTTTTTATTTCCTGATATATTTTGTCGCATAATATTAACATTTTTGGGGGCTTATTTAGTCGGTTGTAAGATACACAACTGTACTTAATCACATTTTTTAGTGGAAGTACAATGCTGGCAACATGATTCACTTGATAAAATTGGAAATGATCTGAATGCAACACAAACTTTTTCTTCTTTATTCCGTGTTTTTTTTTCTACTTTTTTTTAAAAATTCCTTTAAAAAGAATCTCATTGTGTTTATTTTTTCCGAGCTGTTACTTTTTTTCTTTTTGTTCTATATTTACTTTTTTCCAACATTTCTTTCTTTTCTTTTTTTTCTGGCTTTTTTCAAAATTTTTCCTTTTTTTTCTCTTCCTTTTCTTTTTTTTCTGGCTTTTTTCTAAATTTTTCCTTCTTTTTTCTCTTCCTTTTGTTTCTTTTTTTCTCAGCTTTTCACTACTTTTTCATTTTGGTATTTTTTTCTTTTTTGTTCTATTCCCCCCTTCCTTTAAGTCTTTTGTGCATAATTTTACATAATATTTGGTCATGTTGGGATTAAAGAAGCAAAAACAACCTGAAAGCCGTTTAGGACCCGAAAGAGCCGGTTACTTATAGTGAGCCAAGCCGAAGAAGCCAGTTCTCGACAAATTTTACTAACTTTACTCAACTTCGTTCTACTTCGACTCGACTTCAAAATACCGCATTTAAGACACAACGTCAGGGGAACCCGTGTATTTTTACCTTCATGCACTGTAACTTTGACTTAAGTCGCTTCTTAATTAGTAATTTTGAGCCCTCATTTTTGTGCGCTGGCTAGATTTTCTTGTGCGCTGAGAATGTGCGAGCAGTGCGCAATTGCGCACACGCGCAGCTTAGAGGGAACACTGCCCCTGACTAAAGTGTTCTCCCACCATCAATCTTCCTTTGAAAGTGTTTGAAAAAGTGGCGCTTTGCTGCCATCTTTTGGCGTTTTGCTTTCAATTAACACGTTGAAGTGAGCTAAAGCATTAGAGAAAACTTGCACTTATGTGGAGCGACCTGTTCCCTGAGGCGGCCAGAGCAAGGACGAGCGGGTGGGTAATGTCGAGCATGGCCTGCAGTGTGGAAGTGAGCACGATGAAAAGGATGATGCTTAGCAGGAATGTCCGCTGTAACGTCGCGGTGGCCAGCAGACCAGTCTGCAAGGCGAGCAGCAGAAGCGTGACGCCCTCCGTCACCCCCCTGTAATTCAGTGGGAATGCAGCAGAAACTTTAAACGAGAATGTTACATTTTTTTTGAAATTCTACCCGAACAGAAAAAGGAATAAAATAAAAAAAAATAAAAAAAATAAAACAAGATATGAAAGCTTAACTTTGTCTCAAAAGTAAAACACATTGTAGGAGGAATGGGGTACTGGAGGGAATTATAGAGTGGCTCGTTTATGCGTGTTTGTTAGTGTATTACAGATGATTGATCATTTACTCAGCATTTGCTTGAAAGGTAAGGTCTTTTGAAACGTTACACACTAGAAAATAAAAAGACTACGACATCAAGCTGTTACATATCATCATAACATTGGCAGTTGTAAAGCAGTTTGAATTTAGAACAGTGTTTCTTAACTGGTAGATCATGACTCAAAAGTGGGACCCGTTTTTTAGTGGGTCTTGCTCGATCTTCCTTCCTTTCCTACTGCTCAGTCACTAGGCACCTTTGACCACATCTCATTTGATTGTGATTTTGTAAGTTTTATTTCCTTTTTTTGCTCAAAATAATGGGTCCCTAGAAAGTTGTTAAGGGGAAGGAAAAGTGGAAAAAAGTGACAACGATTGAGTCGAAGAGGGAAATGATTGCAAAATATGAAAATGGTATAAAAGAATCTTATATTTAAGCTCTCCTAATAATAGGTAAATGGTTCATTACTGGTATATTAATCTTTATTATATACATAATTTAATAAGTATGGATGTTTATGTACACATTTTATTAATATTCGAGGTTCGAATTTCTTTTAGTATGTGGCTATTTTAAAGCAGTTTTAGGTGGTAGGCTTATTTGCAATGTAGACTTATATGCAAGGATATATAGATTTTGAAGTAGTTTTGGATTGGTTGGTCATTATTGTTTTATGAAAAAAGGTAAATCATTTCATTACATCTGCTTTAAACTGCTCAATACTTTCATTTGTTAAATTCAAGAAATGGGATATTTTTTCTTAATTTGGGTTGCAGCCTGACATTAGTGTGGGATGGTGGGTCCTCAACTCAAACCAGTAGAGGACCACTGGTTTAAATTTAAAGAAAAATTATACGGTTTCCCCTTGATGTAAGCACTACCTAAACAACACATATCCCAGCACTGCAGTTACTCATGCATTATTACTTTTGGTGCACTCGCTAACGGCACCAAGTGAGAATATTCCCAAAAAAGAGATTTCAAAGCAAGAATAACAAGTACCTCATCTTTTCCTTTTCAGGGGATGATATCCATTGCATGTGTTTAATTCCAACTGGCCTTGTAACTCATTGCTCCTGCTAAATGCCTGAGCGGAACCACAATTGTCCAAAATTTTATCAGGTAGCTCTTCGCTAGTTTACCAAAGTATGCACGTTTGATTGGGCACCAATTGCATTTATCATGAGGCAAATCCCTCATAAGGCGTCATTTTTTGTGCTCTTGAATCCCTGTCCAACGTCCCCGTTTTTAGTTTTCCATCCGTCTCAAGTCTGTCAATGTGCAAATACTTGTAAATGCATCATGAACAACTCAAAAGAGGAAGCAATAATGACACAAGCCAGAAGTGGCGGCCGCGAGTAAAAAGTTGCAAATTTCATACAGCTCCTTTAAATGCAAAACCAGGATTAAATATGAAACCCGAATTTTAAAACCTAATTAATGTTTAAAGCCTTTTTTAGAAAGGCCTACCAAGTCCTGGCACTACTGGTTTAATGTTTTAATGAGAAAAAGTATCGTCACCTATGCAAGACGTTGTGGTTGTTCACGCCATCGTAGCTTCCCAAGAACAACTTGCAGAGGTTGAGCAGACCCAGAGCCAAGTAGGACACCACAAAAGTCAAACCCAGAAGGGAGTACGGCGTGGCGCAGCATTCGGAAACACTGCACACACCCAAAACTAGTATAAACTTGAGAATAGATCAATGTTTTACTTTGAAACTGGATATCTATTGCAGGTGGATTTATGGGTATGGGTGGAAGAGCTGGGTTCCGACAAAAAAGAACACACCGAGGACATCCTTACCAAGTGAGCAGGAAAAAAAGAAAGCCCCTAGGGGCAGCTGGTGAGCCGGCATGCGACTTGATGCTTGAGCACAGACGAACTGTGAAGAGGAGCAACCAGAAGACGCTGAAGAGAAGAGGCACGGCGAACTCGGTCCATAGGGAAATCGCTGCCGCTAGCAGGCGCGACAGCGACATTAACTGCAGGATTTTAGGATAAGATCGAGTGTAAATAAGCAGAATCATAGAAAAGGTATTAGTGTAGGTATTTAAAAACGATGAGACAATATTTTGTCTCAAGGTACAAGCAAATAATAGGAAAAGCAAACTTCAGAAGTAGTATATACACTGACTGAATTCTCACCAAAAGTTTGATTCTGCTGAAAGAAAATCTGCTCCCATTTTGTGTATTATTTTAGAATTTTACATTATATACACATTTTTTTTTTTTAATTTTAACAAGGAAAATAGGCTACGTTTTTTTAAAATATATAACGTATCATATCACTTGTAAAATAAGCTAAAAATATCATAAAAGTTTTGTATATTGTCAAATGAAAAATATAAAAGTGAGCTAATTTAACAGTTATGGCAGATAATCCCGCTCATTGTAAAAACATGGAAGAAACTATTACCTGTACATAAAAAGAGAAAATGTATCCGTCATTTTAGATCATTGTGCTGATTTGAAGTATTATTGATTTTTTTTAAATCCCCAAATCAGTTTCAATTTCTTTCATCAATTGTGCTCAAAATATTCAAGTTTTCTATTCAGAAAAATGAAATTAAATGAAATGATCTTCATTTATATAGCGCTTTTCAAGTCAAGACTTCCCAAAGCGCTTTACAGTGTGCTTCACATTTCCCAATAGCGGCCGTGCAGCCATGTAAGGCGCTAACCTGTTTATTGGGGGCATTAGAGGTTCAGTGTCTTACCCAAGGACACTTCGACACGTAACACGGAGGAGCCGGGAATTCGTACTGCGATCTCTTGATCCCAAGACGAGCGCTCTACCTCCTGAGCTACTGCTGCCCCATAAGAAATGATCTGCATTTATAAAACGCTTTTCAAGTCAATGAAGACTTCCCAAAGCGCTTTACAATGTGCTTCACATTTACCAATAGCGGCCGTGCAACCATGTAAGGCGCAAACCTGCTTATTGGGGGCATTAGGGGTTCAGTGTCTTACCCAAGGACACTTCGACATGTGACACGGAGGAGCCGGGATTTGGACTGCGATCTCTTGATCCCAAGACGAGCGCTCTACCTCCTGAGCTACTGCCGCCCCCCAAAAAAGATGTGTTTGTAGGCATTAAGCTACTGCAACTTAGATGCAAGCTTGGTCACCATGCCTTAGAAATTCTGCACTGTTAGTTGTCAATAAACTGGCAAACTTAAAAAAAGATGAATTGCAAGGTAAAACAATATTGGTTTCCTATTCAGTTTACATCAAATTTCAATTTGGTTTGTTGAATATTTAATAACTCGCAAGTCTCTAGGTTCACCCACCTCCAATTTGTGTGACAAGGCTGCCTTGGTGATGCGGTAGATTGTGGAAAGCAGGAAAAGTACAAGGCCAACGTCGCTTAACATTGTAGCAAAGGCATGAATGGTGGGAAGGTGAGACACAGGAACGCCGCCTAGACGGGCCAGCATCGGAAGGGCTGGGCCGCAGAACAGCCACATTTTACGTGTCTTCGTCAAGAACGAGCATAACATGCTCATGAAGAGCTGACCTGTACATACAAACAAATACACACTGCCAATTAGACTTCGTTGTAGTACAGTAAAAACACGTTATAATAGAACTATCTAGTGAATGTGCTCACATGTTAACGCCCAAACTATATTGAGGATGTAGGGTGACGCCTGGTGGCCTGGCCGCAGTTCCTCCAAGACAACCTCCCTGAAAACCAAAAAAGGAATAAAAATACAAAAGCGTATGACTGGTTTAGGACAATAATAGTAAACACATGCAGAAGACATTTTGTAAAAAGATGAAACTGATTTAGAGACTGGATCCAGGTTCCAAAACAGAATACCAAATGTGAAACAAAAACCCTGTTATAAAACTGTAAACCAATTTCAAACCTAAGTTTTAATTTGACAGTTTATTGATACTAGTACCAGAACGAAATGCTTCAACTATGATTTCAAACACCATAAAGGAAAAACTAAAAAAAATGAAAACTAAAAGGACAATCTTTTGTTGGAAGATGCAACTTAAGAGTAATTTAGCAAATGGGTCTCCTATAAACCTTTGGCTTCAACTTGTCAACACCTTTTTTTCATGTGAATCGTTAATTTTTTGACGTGATGTTAGTTTACATATGCATGTAAATAAAAGTATCAATTATAAATAAACAAAATAATTGTTGAAAACCTTAACCCAAACCTGTGGAGTCCAAACCTTAATTTTTAAGCTTCAATTTTAGATCCTAATACAAAAAAAACCTATTTGAACCCTTTTTAAGGAGCACCGTTTTGGGTTGGAGATCAGCAAATCATTAAATGTTTATTCAAAATTAGTTTTACATTCACAACCAGTTCAGGGTGTCCCCTGTCCACTACCCGAAGACAGCTGGGCTCCAGCACCCCCGCAACCCTACTGAGGATAAGCGGTGCAGATAATGGATGGATTGATGGATGGATAGTTTTACATTCAGGGTTTTTTCCTGCTTGTAGTTCTATTTTGACTATGTGAATACTCGCGAAAGGTCCTGTTATTTTCTTTTTTATTGTGTACTGTCGTCCTTATTTTGAGTGTTCGTTAAACAAAAAAACTTATCAGTTGCACTGACTTGGCAATCTGGTGTCCCGCAAAGAGCAGCAAGGCGGCCAGCACATGCAGATATACGTTTACAACATGTTTCAAAGGCAATATCAGCAAAACCATCATCAGCAAGTGACCTAGAACGTTAACAAAAAAAGTGACTTAGTTTTGAGTTAAGTGTAAAACACAATGTCAAAGGTACACATCAAATCATATATACATTATTACTTACTGAGGTAGAACATTTCGTAGACGACCCATCGGTACCTGAAGATGATTGATTGTTCATGTTTTGACCTAAGATGCTCCAACAAACCCTCGATGTCGTATTTGTAGAGCAGATCCAGTGCCAGGATGCTGGGCACCCTCAGGGCCACGTTGGCCAAATCTTCCAGGCGTGGCATGATTTATAAACAAATAAGTACAAACGTTAATTTGGAAAAGAAAATGAAGGAGTCACGATTCGTTCATCTTGTAATCTATTGAGACAGAACCCATAAAGAACTCGACGTTAACGCCAAACAACAGTTTTCAGCGGACACAAGGCGTTTACCGGTTTTAACTACATTTGCGAAGTCAAATGTTAAATTACAGACTGTAGTTGAGACAAAAAAGACGACATATGTGACAGTTTAAGGAAGCGAAGCCCGGAAACTTGACAATATTGTGATTCTGGTTGAGTGTCCACTTCCTGTTTGTTTACGTCACACAAGAGAAGGAGCCAATTACAGTGACGGATGCTTGCTCTGTTAAAAAAACAAATATATTTACATAGTTATATATTTTATATATTTTCTATGATGTAAGGGTTAAGTTGTAGTTAAAATTTTACCGAAAAAAAGAAAAGTATAATTATGACGTAATGTGTTTGTTGTAAACGAGTCGCACATTTGTAATATCTTTATGCACACGTCACAGTGGAATTACGTATTCCAAAATATTAGCGCATAAATGGTTATTTTTAAAACGCAAAAGTTACGTAAATCTATGTGCAAGTAATATGAAAGTATATAAAGGAAGGGGCAATTCAGACCTGTCAACCTGTACGGTTTTGCCGCACAAAGTACGTTTATTATGCATTTTAAGACGTTTACGACGTACGAGAAAATCTGTACGGAAAAACGCAAATTTGTCAATGATGGGTACCATCCAGTATACACCAACTATCACGAAACGGCAAACCAATCAAGTCAAACGAGTTCGCCGTGGCAGCCTCTATTTCGGTATCGTTTTTTTTTTGTTGCAAACGGAGCAAGCGGTTTGATGTAGTGAAAGGAAGTCCGTCTCTTTTTAGAGAACCGGCTTTTTCGGCTCAACTCATTAAAGAGAGCCGTCTCTCAAACGGCTCACTTGCTTTTCTGCATTGCATTACGAATTATTATGTTGTATAACGAAGTTAAGAAAAAAGGAAGTATAAAATGAGAAAATGAAAAAAGACAGGTTTGTAGTTATCCGTTTAATCAGTATATTACCAACAATAATTTAATGCAGAAAACGAATTCATAATTTGAATAAGAAAATGTATTATACTACTTAATTATATTTGCAGCATGTATATTTTCCTTCTACAGTGAACGTCCAAGCTACTTCATTTTTGAACTTTTTTTTAATAATAAACCTTAATCATGTCGAGAAACTCAGGATCTCACAACAAAATGTTAATTAACAATATATTTGATATAACGAAACACATGTACAAAATAACATGTTAAACTACATAAATAAACACGTTTGAAAAAAAATAAGATTATTGTAAGATTATTTTGTATTTTGTAAAGGAAAATACGACAGTTTGTAAGGGCATGGAGTCGTGGAGTTTGACAGGTATGGGACATCATACTGCAAACAAATCTTGTAAAATATGTCCCATTTATCCAAGCTGTTTTTTTAATAACATGACTGATTACTGTATGTGATTTCTAAATATTTGCAGACCTTAGATCTAGCCTTAGTTTTAACGAGGACAGAAAGAGTGCTGCATCGAAGCACACTAGTGAGGCCCTTAAAGGCATTCACAAATGGGAACGTTTGAGTATTTAATTGAAAAAAGGAAGAAAATAAAACATTTATTATATATAATTGTGAAAAGACTAGGTCTGGCCATTCTTTAGGCATACACACATAAGAGGAGTCTAACAGGGACCGAGCCCCCAACTTTTGCCACGATTTGTGCTTTAAATCAAAAGAAATAATTTCTTCTTTATCTCCTCAGAAAAAATGAAGCAGAGGGTTTCAGTTTTCTCTCTTCAGTCAAATTGGAATGTATATCTTATAAGATAGATAGATAGATAGATAGATACTTTGTTCATCCCCGAAGGGAAATTCACATTTCCAGCAGCATCCCTGAGCTGAGAACAATCGAGAACAATCGAAAAAAACACGGGAGCTGCTGGAGTGGCTGCCATTCGTGACGGCGCCGGAAGAAAAGATTCAATTTGAATCATGTACAAACAAACAAACAAACAATTGAATCATGTACAAACAAACAAACAAACAAAATATTCATGTTTCAATAAGTGGAGTGTTAAGATGGGCAGCACGGCGGCGCAGTGGTTAGCGCATGTGCGGCACAGTTCAAGTCATGGGAACCTCCTGCGTGGGTTCAAATCCAGCTCCAGACTTCCTGTGCGGAGTTTGTATGTTCTCCCCGTGTTTGCGTGGGTTTACTCCGGGCACTCCGGTTTCCTCCCACATTCCAAAAACATGCATTTCAGGTGAATTGGCCGGTCCAAATTGTCCCTAGGTGTGAATGAGCGAGCGAGTTGTCTGTCCCCGTGTGCCCTGCGATTGGCTGGCAACCAGTCCAGGGTGTCCCCTGCCCACTGCCCGATGATTGCTGGGATGGGCTCCAGCACCCCCGCGACCCTACTGAGGATAAGCGGTGCAGCTAATGAGATGAGATGAGATCTTATAAGATATAAGATATTAATGTGCTGCTGTTTGGTGGGCAAAAGTGGAGTTTTACCCCTGTTCTACTTCATTTAAAAAATATTTTAAATCAATTTGGTAAGAAATTTATGGTCGTGAATAATGCATTCAGTGTCGCCTGTCAGGTGCTTTCCCAGCAAAAGTTAGAGAAAACATTTCTAAGGAAAGAAAAACTAAGAGGAGTGGGGTTGCTTAGGAATGAAATTAGACACCACCAGTGTTACAGATTTCAACATCAGACGACTAAAGACACGAACGAAACTAATTGTCAAGGTTAAAACTTAAGATTTTTGGTTTAAAAAAGGTCACATGAATACATAAAACAAATCTGATTAGTTTAGACAGAAATCACATGTTTAAACGAAGCGAAAATGCTGGTCACTAGATAGCGTGCGAGCATAATAAATGAGCAGTAAGAAAAATGAAACTTTGTAACACAAAATTACAATGAGTTAACTGGAAAACCTAGGGAGTGTAGAAGGGAGGCAAGCTTGTGTCCAGACTTCCCGGCTCTAAAGTGAAGGCCATCATGATTAATAGTTGGCAGACCCCAGGAGGATACAATTGTTGCAAGAATACAAAACAGCACCTGGATATAATCTTTTGCTTCCCAAGGTTCTTTTGAGGATAAAATCATACCAAGGCACATTCAAACTATAATCAAGCTATAATTTCCCTTACACTAATAACCACTGGGTAGAGTGAGTAAGAATGAATACGTTTTTTTGACGTAATGCTGATAATGTCTGACTTTTGGGATTATTAACTTTGGCAAATGTGAATCGTGCTTTTGATTAGATCTTCTGCGTGTGCCATTATCCAACTGTGGGTGGGAGTTTGCAGCTGGAAGAGGGACAAGTCCGGCATAAGTGAGTTGTTCAAAACAAATAAGATGAAAAAGAAGAAAAGTGATCGCTGCTGGATGCACGCCCAACAGGATATGACACTTCTTCAGATGGCTTATCAGGCACAAACAAGCTTTTTGCATCACTCGGAGAAGAGTGGGAGAGCTGGTCTTTCCGGTAACCTTAAAAACACAAACCCTGAATCTCAAATGAACCCGTGTTTCAGTCCCTACTTTCAGACTTTCCCCCCAAGAGGTTCTTCAAAACCTTATATCATAATTTTGTGTCGATTTTAAAACAATTCTCCTTGAAACCCTAATTTCAAACCAGAATCCAAGTTTAAAAACCTCATGCCAAGCCTTGAAAGTCAGTTTGAAACTGCATATTAAAACCTTAACCTTTTTTTGAACCCAAGGTAGACTAATTTCTTAAACCGTAATATCAGCTAAATACTGAAAACTGCTATTGTAATGAAAAAAATTGAAACTAGGAATTTGACTTTTTTTGTGATCACTTCAACGCAGTGATGAGATATTGATTTTAAAACAGCCCCTCATTTTAAACCCGTAACCATGTAATAAACCAAAGGTTGCTAACCAACATTGTAGGAAGAATAATATTCAACAACAACAAAAAAATGCATAAATTAATAAAGCATATGTTTGGAGCTGCCAAAAAATAAATACTTAACATAAGTCTTCTGATACTAGTTTGAAATCATGATTGGATACCGTAACCCAGCTTCAAGAATGTAACTATTGATTTGAAACTCTGCAGGAAACCCTAAACCATCATAAAGTCCTAATTTGAAACATCATAACCAATCTTTTTTAAGCTGAGAGACACTTTTGGTTACTGTGTGGCACAAATGACTACCAGTTTGATATGTAATTCTTAATAACAATTTATCATGTTATTACCAGGTTGTAGTTATTAAAAGTTGAGGTAAAATAGGCTCAGTTAACCACTAAAACACCATGCCAATTGGAAATCAAATTTCCTGGAAAATCACAATAACCCATCATTGTTGAGCTATTTTGAGAACCTATCCATGGGCTACTCAGATGTTCTAAGGGGGCCACCTGGTGCTCTTAGGGGTCTACCTGGTGCCCGCTGTAGAGGTAAGATCTTGCGCCCGAGCTCGACCTGAAAATCTGATCAGGCCTAAAATGACAATCATTACGTTTGGGTCATACTGGGCTTCTCTCTCGCTGACTTTTTAATCTTTTATTGTCCACCCGTCATTGCTTTTCTTTTTCTCTCCGCCGTCATCTCTTAAAGTGCCACACGTTCAAAGGATGTACTACTACTGTGGTTTATGGTCCAATTTTCAACTCATCAGTTTTCCCATCAACTCTTTAAAAAAATCTGTCAATTATGTACAAGTGTCAGTTATTGTAAACTCTGCAGACACTTAAATATATAATATATAAATGAATAAAGTATCTATCTATCTATCTATCTATCTATCTATATAAAGGAGGTAAATGTTTCTTGTTTGATTTAGATTAAGGTACAATAGAGGTTATTATTTGTTATCCTAAATCACCTCTCCTTCTCCCAAGTCTTCACACAAAAAAAAAAAAATAAAAAAAAAAAATATATATATATATATATATATATATATATATATATATATGCAATTTTGGGTTTGTTCCAGGCTCAATCCTGCAAATCAAGGTAATTGGTCGGGCTCGGGTTGGGTTTGGCTTTAATATCTGGGTCGGGCGGGCACCACGTTGGACAACCCAGCCTTATAACATGACGTTAAAACCTAATCAATCCCTAGTCTCAATGCAGTGTGAACTGTTGAAATAGTTAGTAATCTTACTAGGTCTTACTGAGGTCTTAGTTGTGCCTTGAATCTTTACTCTGGAAAGCCAAACAGACTAATTAGAAACATTTGTCTGTCTGCAGTCACAATTGCGCTACTTTGGGTTTGAAGTGCTCCTCCTCCCCTCTCAATCTCCCCCTTTTCCCTCCTCCCTCTCTATGTCCCCTCATAAGTACCGATCCCGTGTTGTATCTCCACATGCTGCACACAACGAGCAAGATGGAAAAGTCAGCAATGCTCCTTATCGTCTTCCTGACAGGAACCTCTTGGGCTATCACCGAAGTCCACAACGCTACAGAGACCTCAACCACCACAAACACCAGCTACCAGACCGAGACTTTCAAGACCACCACCTTGGAGCCCACCACAATGGAGACCACTACCTATGGGTGCAACACCAGGAGCACCCCTAATGTGACTCCAGGGTCAAAGTCCACCACGATCAGGGCACCAACGCCGCCTCGCACCACCAAAAGGACCAAAAAGGAGGAAGTAACACAGACGGACAAAATTGAAATGGGTATGACCAATTGCACGTTAACTATGTTGTAAAACCCAAAATTTTGAAGGGACAATGTGTGTTATTTAACCACTAGATGTCTGTATTTTGTTGCGCAACCGAAAACGAGTGCACACTGAAGAATACTCATTACGGAGACTCAAAAGGGACCAAACTGCACTTTTTTTTTCCAATTTTGACCTAATTTAAAATTCCTAACTTGGCTTGAAATGCAAATTTCAAAACATATCCTTTTCAAAACCCTAACCTCGCATTCACACCTCATACGTAATTAACCAACCAATTCAAAACCTAAACATTTACTTTTTTTTTACCCAACATGGATTTAAAACCAAACTATGAAGCAATTGAAACCCTGATAGAAATACCTAAACCTTGTTTTAACCTTAACTTGAAAGATGAAATCTGGTTTGGACTGAGTTCTAAAAAAAAACACACAAAAAAAACATCTAGTTTAAAACCCTAAACCTCAGGTAAAGTGTTTTTAAATCTCGAAATTTGAATCCCAAATCTGCCCTGTGCCTTT
This sequence comes from Urocampus carinirostris, assembly GCF_059441175.1. Taxonomy (NCBI): domain Eukaryota; kingdom Metazoa; phylum Chordata; class Actinopteri; order Syngnathiformes; family Syngnathidae; genus Urocampus; species Urocampus carinirostris. The sequence continues at coordinate 25,917,041 of NC_142363.1, read as the reverse complement.
AGAATGACAAAAATCCAACTTCAAAACCTTGACATCAACTTAAGTTCTAAATTTGATGCCTCAAACTCTATAGTTTGGAACCGTAACCCTGTTTGACACGAGATACAAATTTAAAAACCCTTATTTATGTCAGAAAGTATTTCATGAAGTATTCTTGTTAAGCAGGGTTATTCATTAGAGCTTTAAAAGCTCTTTATTTCGACTTTATTGTCAGATATGTTAATTCCTCAAAACTTCAAACTTTTCTGTAAAACGGCATATTGAAAGCTGAAACCTGGCTTAAACTAAGTTAAAATAATAACAATGTAAAAAAAACATAGTTTATCGTGACTAAAAACCAACATTTGAAATCTTAACATTGCTTTTATGTCACGGTTGCCATGGTGCCCAATTGGCCCCGCCCGTGTGCGCCAGCTGCGACTCATTAACAGATTGGCGTTCTGTCTTTTTAAGCTCAGTGCACTCTCTCTTAGTTTGTCAGTTCGTCAACGAACTTCTGCCCCGCAAGACGTGGGTTTCGACACAGTCCTGTTCCTGTTGGCATTTCCTGTCCGGTATAGTCCCCGTTTATTTTGTCCTGTTTAATTTCGGTTTCCAGTTTTGTTTTCGTCTGTTTTTGTCCTGTTTATTATTTTCTCCAGTTTTCATTCCTGTATAGTTTCTGCTGTTTATTTTAGATATCCTGATTCGTTAAATATCCTGTCTGTCCCGTCCTGTCCGGTATCGACCCCATCTGTCCGATATCAACTCGGGCAATTGGAATCGACCTCGTCGGTCTCTGGCTTCCTGTCTTTCCACGCCAGACCAGCTGCCTAACGTGCATGACTCTCCATTTCCCGTAAAACAAAAGGCTTGTGTGAGAACGTCACACGATTGGGTCCTGATCCTGTTCTGATTCCTGACACTTTAGTCTTAAATCTGATCCCTTAAACTCTATAATCTGGAACCCGAAACCTGACACCACAGACTGATTTAAAAACCGCAATTAATCCCCAAAACTATATTGTGAAGTGGTCTCACTTAAGGAGGTTATTTATTAAAGCTTTAAAATCTTTGTTTTGGTTTTGTTGCCAGATGTGTTATAAATCCCCCCCCCCCCCAAAAGTTGTCCAACCACAAGAACTAGAAGAACTTTCTCAAACTGGAATCTGTCATGCAAATCGTAAACACAGACCCAATGCTCTTAAATCTCCAAACCAGATGAGTGGTGCATCAGCTTTTCTGATAACCACTCATGTTATTGCTTCAAATTCCCTGCGGGTGGAAGTTTGTCTATTTAGCCCGACTCGGTTGGCTCAGATTATGCGCCAAAATCTTATCTGTGCGTCTTCGTCCTCCTCCTCCTCACGCATTTGAGGATTCAAATGAGTGGGAAAATGGGTTAAGGGGGCCTCTCCAAAACCCGCATAGCAGAACTGCTCCGATTACATCCCACTCATGCTCGATAAGTTTTAACCCCTCGAAGGGGCCGGTAACAGGACTCACTTGTAACAAATACAACAGATGTTACATGTCCTCTGACTTGCAGTCAGTTGTTGTGGAACATATGGTAGCAGGCGTCCTCTCTAGTGAATAATGCAAAAACAAAATACAGATCAGATGTTACCTGTAAGCAAGTGTAAGAACAACACTGTAACTCTACCAAGAGTCAATTTGTCATGCACCAAGTAACAGATTAACAAATACAGTACACTTGTTACTTGTTATTTGCCAATGAATAAGAGTAACAGGAGGCTATTTCTGATAATTGCTTGTGTAGGCGAAAAGTCTCAAACCATCAGGTTGAAGTACTGTAGACAGGACTGAACAAATCAGAATGAAGTGAAATTATTTGGAATAAGTTGAAACTGTTGCATGGAATTTTTGACTATTGGAGGATTAGTTATCAAAAAACATAGATAAAATACTTAAAAAAACTATCTAATAAGTACTGAAAAGTATGAAGCTAGCACTAAAAGGACTAAGAAACATTGATATGACCGAGTGAAAACATTTGTTGGCCTGGAGATGGATGAGCGCCACCAAGCAGTACTTGCCCAAGACACACCACTGGAAATGGTGCCCCTACAACCCTACTCTTTGTTTCTTATTAGCGCAAAGGACACTCACTTTGCTCTGCATTCCTAAAATAGCACCTTAGCTATGTAGCTTGATAGTTAGCTATAAAGATAGACCATTAAACTACTCAAGGGAGCTAGATAATTAGCTAAACAAGTAAAAAGTCACTTAAATAACCAGGGAGGAAACTAAAAAAGCCTAGTAAGAAAGAAGGACAAAATTAGCTTGATAACTTGCAAAAAATACAAAATATTAAAGAGCACACAAAACAAGTAAAAAGTTAGCTAGATAGCTTGCTAAAAAGGTAGGTAGATAGTTAGCTACAAAGCTAAAACGGTACTCAGATAGCTAAAAAAACAACAGCAAAAAAATGAACATATTTTGCTCGTCCGCTTTATAGAACCCTTAAATTAGAATTTAGTTTGTTGTATTTCCTGTAAAATAAATCCATAAAAAGATGAATAAATAAATGTGTTTAATTAATACACTAATGCAATCTCATTGTGTTCTCTAATTTTATTGTCTAAAAATACTTATCAATACTTGAATAGATTTTTTTTTGTCCAAGAAGCCCGTGAACTGGATTTTTTTTTTTTACTATCTCAAATAACAACTTATCATGTAATTACTATGTTGTTACTATGTTATAACCATGTTAACCATTAAAAATAGGGTTGAATAGACTCAGTCAACCCAATTAAAAAAAAAAAAAAAAATCACAATAACCCAGCACTGGTTATCTATTTTAGGAACAGGTCCATGGGCACCTCAACTGCCCTCATTGGGCACCCTGGTGCCTGCGGGAACCAGATCGGAGTCCGCTGTTTCAAAACATAAAACTCACCTGTTGTTACTGAAATTTGTATTTATTCTGGTTTATCTTCAGGTTGTCCTCCCCTGGGTCTGGAGTCCCTGAAGGTGGACGATACCCAACTGCAGTCATCGTCCTTCCAGATGTTTGGTGTAGGTCCGCACAGAGGCAGGCTTAACATCCAGGTTGGATCTCTTTTCTGTACTGTATATTATCCTGTTTTTAACACCCTGTATGGTGGACACGTAGATCTAAAATTGGATAGGAAATACAAGTGACTAAATGCTAACAGATAGCATCTTCTGTAACCTCTCATTTATCGCGTTTAATGGGGACCAGTATCTCGCCGCAACCTGCAAAAATACTTAAACTAGAACCCCCCATTTTTTAACATACACCCTGACGGTCTTCACCTGCAGCAACTGCGGATAATGTATTGCAACCGCATGGGTGCTGTTCATTTTAGGCGGAAAGAACAGAAAAAAAGATGTTCCACACATGGCTCAAATTTGCCCTCTCAGCTCCTGCTCTCAGCAATATGTGACTGGGGTCAATGGATCTTGGCCTAAACAGTATAGTTTATTATAGGTGGCCCAACCGCCCCCAGTAAATGTGCTCTCCCCTGCTCTTAGCGATAATGCACCAGGGATAATGGATCACGGCCACAACCGTGCATTTCACACCTGGCAAAAGTGCCTTGTGCCAGCCTCAGCTATATGCGATCTGGGATAATGGATCACAGCTGCAGAAATGCAGTTCACTTTTTGGTGAACAGAATGGCAAAACAGAGCTGCCCGTCTGATAAAATTGCGCTCTGCCAGCCCCCTCCCTTGGAGATAGTGGATCGCAGAATATTTTCTAAACCGCAATGTACTTAAGCCGCAGTAACAAGGGATTACAGTATACGTGGATCTTGTTGAATTCATGAGTTAAAAGTTCCACTTATGTTATTATACTTGACAGTTATGTATACACGTCAAAGGTTTAAATGATGTGTGCATACTCGTAAAAGAAGAAGCAGGAATGGATCAATACATGCTTGTAATGACCAAAACGGAGACAGAACCCACTTGCGCTACACCTTTCTCTCAGTTTTATTGGGAAGAAAGCTGGTCGAGGGAAGCAGGTCGCTCTGAACTGGGACTTCCGTGGCGAGCGATGGCGGTGTCGGGAACGGAAAAAAACGGGTCACTAGAGCAAAAAACGTGGTTGGGATCAGCAACGAGTCGAAATCCAGGGGAGGAGAGTAGACGTGGTCAGGATCAAAAACCGTGTCGAAGCCGGGGAACAGACGGGAGAAAAATCAGGAGTGAGTCAGTGTCGAAAAAGCTTGCCTAGAGTAAACTGAGGTTCACAGACGGACTGACAACAGGTGACAGAAAGACGTGGGTTTAACTAGTGACAGGGAGCCAATCAGAGTCCGAGGCCGTTGCCGCTAAAGGAGCAGACACAGGTGCATCACATCGGTAATCATGACATGCTAAACTCAGGCCAAATCCTAAGACCAATTGACAGCCCGCAAACTGGGTCCGTAAAATATATAATGGCTTATTGTGATGTTCTAAGAAATATAATAAGTAACTTGCATTATGTTTTTGGTTGACTGAGTCAATTCTAATAATTAAAATCTGGTAATAACATACTGATAAAATGCTATTTTCTTAATGCATATCGAACTTGTAGCCCTGATAATTAACAAAAAGTAGTTTTGCATTTTGAAGACACTTTATTTTTCCATTTCTTTTAACGCAGCTACTGTCAAAATTGCATTTGATGGGATAGTAAAGTATCCTCTTAGATCCCATAATTTCTGAAAATTAGTCTTCTCTCCCTGAGCTAAAACCTAAACATTCCTGGTGCCCTGTTGTCGGGTACATTTCCATACGCCACATGTGTCACGGTTGCCATGGCGCCCAATTGGCCTCGCCCGTGTGGCACCAGCTGCGGCTCATTGACAGATTGGCTTTCCGGCTTTTTAAGCTCAGTGCTCTGATTTTTCCTTTGTCAGTCCGTCAACGAACCTCTGCCCCGCAAGACGTGGGTTCTGACTCGGTCCTGTTTTCCTGTTGGTATTTCCTGTCCGGTATTGTTCCCGTTTATTTTGTCCTGTTAAATATCGGTTTCCAGTCTCGTTCCGTCTATTTTTATCCTGTTTTTAATTCCCTCCAGTTTTCGTTACCGTCTTGTTTGTCCTGTTTATTTCGATATCCTGTTTTATTATCAATCTTGTCTGTCCCGTCCTGTCCTGTATCGACCCCATCTGTCCGATATCTGCTCGGGCAATTGGAATCGATCTCGTCGGTCTCTAGCTTCCGGTCTGTCCACGCCAGAACCGCTGCCTTACGTGCATGACTGCCCATTTCCCGTAAAATAAAAGGTATATGTGAGAACGTCACGCATTTGGGTCCTGATCCTGTTCCTGACAACATGCTTACATTTTTATTCTTATTTTATTACTAGATACAGCATAGCTGTACATTTTTCCGTACACTGCAGTAGTTAATAGACCCACTTTTTATGACCTACCATAATTTAATGCCGAGCTTAGAAGAATTTGAATGTTATGCAATTCAATTGAGGTCACAGTGCTCTCAAGGCCCCACTGTATTTATGTTGGAAAAGGAAAAAAATGGGGGCGTTTAGGGAAAAAAATAAAGAAAACAGCCAACACAATGCAGCTCGGCAAGATTAATACCACGAAACGGTGTATCTCTTATGAAACGGTTCTGGCAGTCTGAAAGCAATTAAGTGTCACTCTCCGGAGCCAACAAGTCTGTGGTTCTTTCCCCATTGCTGACCAAGCATTTCCTCTCGCGTGTGATGGTATTTCCAGTCGGGCATCGAGGACGACGACCTATACGACGGGGCCTGGTGTGCTGATTTCAAGGACCAGGAGCAGTGGCTGGAGGTGGACGCCCTGCATTTGACTCGATTCACTGGAGTGATCCTGCAAGGCCGCAACACCATCTGGAGGTCAGGTAGCAGCAGCAGCTGCAAAGTTGTGCCAGGAATTTGGCGGGATTCTCCATGTTTGGGATGCTGAACAAGCTTTTTTTTGCAGACGAGACTGGGTCACGAGTTACAAAGTGCAGCTGAGTAATGACTCCATAGCCTGGAAGAGTAGCATGAATGGAACCCACGAAGCGGTAAGAAGAAACCCTTACCAAGCCCCAATACTTATGAATCATGAAGACCCAACATAAAGAACATAAAAAAACCTTGGTAAAAAATCCAGGTTTTCATTGCATTTTTAAAATAACTTAGGCCGGTCTCTAAACACAACCTTGTAAATACTCATCCTGAGAGTCTTTTATTAAATGTTTCTCTTTAAATACTTTATTACACGTTTACGTTGTAGTGCCATGTCTAATCTTGCTGCGTACAATGTTTCATTGTGTTTCACTCAATGGCAATTAGGACAATTCAATTCAATATTTTGAAACTCCTTTTTTGAAAACCTTACTTCGAGACCTTCATACTTCTAATCTTTGCTTTAAAATTATATCACGGAATGTTCAGTATTTCCTTAGGTTAAAACTCTATTTTAGGATTGGGCAAACTTTTTGAGTTTCGGGAGACATTGGGTTAAAAAAATTGGCAAAGAGGCCTGGCTAGAAGGAAAAAAAACATTTGACATATGTATTTGATGTTCTCATTCTATGATAATCTCTATTTTGACCCTCGGCAGTACATAAGGAGTGATATTATTTGTGATTGCAACATCCTTTGCTGTCTGGTAATCCTGGAAGGGGGATACCACATGTGCGGTCCCTTCTCAAGGTTTATTCATTTTCCTCATGTTGAGGTTTTTTGAGTTTTTCCTTGCCCTCATGTTGGTTCCAGATCAGGGGATGGTGTAATAATAGTCTGAAAAAATAGTCTGTGTAATAACCTGTGAAGCCCTTTGAGACTCTTTGTGATTAAGGGCTATATAAATAAAAATGACTTGACTAGATAATGTAGACCTATCCATCTATCTATGAATACGTACATACAAACATCTACTTGTATATGTTACATTTTATTTTAGATTTCTTAATAAAAAAATTAATTTCTTTAAAATTGTGAGGGTAGGATGGAACGGGAGAACGACAGACGGGTCGGTGCAGGGTCTGTCAAGTCAAGTCACATTTATTTATATTGCCCTTAATCACAAAAATGTCTCAAAGGACTGCACAGGATTACAATTACACAATTACCTGATCTTATGCCGTCATTCGGACCCTGTACCGGTCCGTCGTGGTGAAGAGGGAGCTGAGCTGAAAGGCAAAGCTCTCGATTTACCAGTTGATTTATGTTCCCACCCTCACCTATTTCACGAACTTTAGGTTGTGATGGAAAGAACACAATCCCGGATACAAGTGGCTGAAATGAATTTCCTCCGGAGGGTGTCTGGGTTCTCCCTTAGAGATTAGGAGAGAAGCTCAGTCATCCGGGAGGGACTCTGTGTAGAGCCACTGCTCCTCCGCATTGAGAGGAGCCAGTTGAGGTGGCTCGGGCTTCTGATAAGGATGCCTCCTAGACGCCTCCCTCGGGAGGTGTTCTGGGTATGTCCCACCGTCCGGGGGACGACCCAGGACACGCTGGAGAGACTAAGTCTCTAGGCTGGCCTGGGAACGCCTCAGGATCCCGTCGGATGAGCTGGAGGAGGTGGCTGGGGATAGGGCCCCGACCCCGGATAAGCAGAAGATAATGGATGGATGGATGGTTTTAAAAGACTAGCAAAGTGATATACAAGATCCCTGTTTGAAAACACTACATTTTGAAAGTAAGCATTGAAAAACTTAAAATTCAATATGCAAATATTATTTGATAATCGTGACAATGATGCAAACAGTGCATAATAGTCAAAATAACAAACAACAGTGAGGAATTAAAGTCAAAACAATGAATAACCCTGGCATCCTATAACAGGATATTAAAAACAGAAACAAGCAGAATAAACTGCTAGCTAAGAAGTTTTTTCTTGCGTGAAATATGAAAAACAGCTTGATGAATATAATACATGACAGAAAAAAGCAAGTACAGAAAAATGTAGCCAGTTATTTGAGCGTTGGCTTTACGCACAGTAGACATTAAGGACCCCGGGACAAGATTAGCTCCTGAGGTAATCCCCATTCCAGGATGACCAGGCTGCAAAGGATGTTGCATTAACAAACAATACAATTAAAAATAAAATATATAGCTAATTGAAGTATAATCAAATCAAAAGGATGGCCAGGTTGCAATGAATTAGCATTAACAAACAATACACAGATAATGTCAACGTGAAATATAGGTCACTCATAAGCTGTAGAATATGTGTAGAATATATCTCTATAAGTGTGTTTTAAGCTTAGATTTAAACAGTTCCACTGATGTTGCTGATCGAATCTCAGAAGCAGCACAGCTCTGGGGCCTGAATGGAGAACGTTTTCGAACCTGCGGATTTCTTCTTGGCTCTTGGGATCACTAGTAGACCAGAGCAAAGTCTGTCTCATATTTAGAACATTCAGAAGAACCTCCCTGAACTAATCAAAACCGAAAGCCCGTCATTAATGTTCGACTTTCCACTCCGTTCAGATTTTCGAAGGCAACAGTGATGGCGAAAGTCCTGTTCTGGCTTTGCTGCCTGTTCCCATCGTGGCCCGTTATATCCGCATAAACCCGCAGAGTTGGTACCCCGATGGAGGCATCTGCCTGAGAGCCGAAATTCTCGGATGTCGAGTGCATGGTATGCACGTGCAAGAAAACAACCCCCAGACATGAAAGGTGAAACTATGTGTAGGAAATCTGAAATCGTACCTTGCAGAACCAAAGGACGAGGAAAATGGGGGCAGACCAAAAGACAAGCTGGATTTCCGACACCACAACTACCAGGAGATGAGAAAAGTGAATGCTCTCGGCGAGTTCCTGTGATATCACCTTGAGAAAACTTCTAACTTTCCTCCTTGCCTTGAAGCTGATGAGGTCCGTGGTGGAAGAGTGTCCTGACATCACCCGCGTTTACACTATTGGGAAAAGCTACATGGGTCTCAAGCTCTACGTCATGGAGATCTCTGATAACCCCGGGAAACATGAACTCGGTGAGGATGATCTGAAACTAGTAAATTAGTAAAGTATGAATGAATGGTCTGCAAGTCAATGAAGACCTCCCAAAGCGCTTTACAACATGCTTCACACTTACCTATTCACACACACACTCACACACCAATAGAGAGTCAGCCATGCAAGGTGCCTACCTGCTTATTGGGGGCATTAGGGATTCAGTGTCTTGCCCAAGGACACTTCGACACATAACACGGAGGAGCCGGGAATTGAACCTGCGACCTCTACATCCCAAGACGAGCGCTTTACTTCCAATGCCGCCTTAAAGTAGTGTCCCAGAATACAGCGACACCACCTTACAATGGTTTTACTTCACGTTGTGGGATACGTTGGTTCTTTGGCCCCGCTTTACAGCATTTACTCCACTGTATGACATCAATAAGGAATTATTTCGCGTGCCCATAAACTTTTGGTTTGAACTTTGAGTTTATATCAGTTACCGGTAATCATTAAAGGTACATTGTGTCATATTTACCACTAGATGGCACTGTATTTGTCATGATTACTGATGCAAGGCACCTGTGCCCACTCCTTTGGCTCCCAGTCACTTTTTAAACCCCCCCATCTTTCTGTCACCGGTTGTCAGTCCATCTGCGAACCGCAGCTAACGCTAGGCAAGCTTTTCGACACTGACACTCTCCTGTTCTGATTCCCGGCTCCGACCCCTTTTCTGATCTCGACCGCGATTTTTGCTCCCCCGTCCTGGCTACTGATCTGTTTTGTCTGCTCTCGACACTGCCATTGCTCGCCACGGAAATACCACTTCCGCGTCTGAGCAACCTGCTCCCGCGACCAGCGATCTACGGATCGTCTGTACTATCCGTTCCCTTGTTCCCAATAAAAATAAGAGAAACGCACGCAAGTGGGTCCTGTCTCCGGTCTTAACAGTATTGTCTAATGCGGACGAAGACCAGCCAAATGAGCACGGCGTAGCAGCAAGATGCCAGACAAAAATAGCGGTGTATACTAGGTACGGATTTCGCTATGTAAAACATCGACACATTTCGTGGCCTATGAATATTCATAAAAAATTAACATTGGTATTATAGTTAATGTATTTTTGCCTATTATTCAAATAAATGTTTACTGAATGAAGTTTTTTTTGTACTATTAGGAAGCACTAAATATTACAAACTGTCCCTTTAGCTTATTCACAGCCAGCCCGATTACAGTAGAACCCCATGGATACTGTGGCTTCACATTACTTTTTCACTTTATGTTGTGGGAGAAGACATTTTTTCAGCCCACTCGTTACAGCTAATTCATTTGAAGTGCCCCAAAAATTTTAACTTTGCGGTGTTGGTGAGTCTATAGAGTTCTGTCTCTAAGATGCCTGTCTGATATTGGTCGATGTCATATAAAATGCCACTCTGATATTGGTTTGTGTCACATCCTTATGAAAATGCAGATATGCTATTGGCCTAATTACCTCCCACAATGCCTTTCTCTTCTGTCAGTTCAGAGTCTTGTGTGCTTTGCAAACACTTTTGTAGTACGTGATATAATAATGTATTTTTTGCTTAGTCACATGGCCATAATGAATCAATGATCGGGATTAAAATTAAAATTAAGGAAATCTAAGGATATGACAAATCTCCCAAATGGGAGTTTTAAAATCAGTTTTGTTTTTAATCTACTGACTTCCCCCTATTTGCATCCACCTGTGATTCTACTTGACCAGCTCAAGTCATGTCACATCAAAGGTAAATAATATATAAATGTTCCTTTATAATCTGTTTTAATCCCACACACGTATATAAAATATGAATAGTACTTACAGCATACTATTTTGTAATTTCATTAATTATATCTGGATTACCGGGGGTCTGTACTGCATGTACGCATTACCATAGGTTTCTATCCCCCGCTATACAGTAATTTTAGTTTGTGATCCCCACCTCACAATGGATTAATGTCGTATCGCGGGGTTCTACTAAACATCAAAAATCCACTGGTTTCAACATTTAAAACACACCTAAACAGTATTTTTTTTTTTCAAAATCAGGCGAGCCGGAGTTCCGCTACGTGGCCAACATGCACGGAAACGAGGTCCTGGGTCGGGAACTGGTTCTCAACCTGATGCAGTACTTGTGCCGCGAGTACAAACGGGGCAACCAGCGCGTGGTCCGTCTGGTCACCCAAACCCGCATTCACCTTTTTCCCTCTATGAACCCGGACGGGTATGAAGTGGCCTACAATAAGGTATGTCGTCCCAGCCGCCGGCCACATTTTCAAAATTGGCACGGATTTCAGCCATCGGTGTTCCTCAGGGCTCCGAGCTGGCCGGCTGGGGTGAGGGTCGGTACACTTTTGAAGGGATCGACCTGAATCACAACTTTCCAGATCTGAACACCATCCTGTGGGACGCCCAGGAGATGGCCGAAGACCCATCCAAAGTGCCCAACCACTACGTTCCCATTCCGGAGTACTACACCAAAGAAGACGCTTTGGTATAGAACACACACAACAATTATGGAATCAGGGGTGTCAAACATATGACCAGCAGCCCGCAAACTGATTTATTCTGGCTCGCGAGACAATACTAAGAAAAGAAGCACAAGATAAAAGTCAGCCGCATCGTGTAAAACAATGACTTGTGTCGCTCGACTGCAACATTTGTTACTAAACTACGCTTTTTATCCCTATTACAGTGGAACCTCAGTTTTCGAACGCCTCTCAGTTCGAACAAATCAGTTCTCGACCAAAAAATTTGAGAAATTCTTGCTTCGCTTTTCGTTCAAAAAATCGGAGTTCGAACGCTGGTATGCTAGGGTGCGATGCTGAGCGGCGTACGGGTGTAGATTGCCCCCACCCCTCGTGAAGAACTGTTATGACGTGCGTGCGCACTTCTTTTCGCTTTCGCTTTTAATATCGGTGAACGGAGTGTTTTAGCCCCTAATTATGCCTCCGAAGAAGGTCGGTGCAAGCGGCAAAGTTGCTACAGGTGAAAAAAGAAGAGTAGTGCGTACAACTATTGCATTTAAAAAAGAAGTTATAGCAAAATGAAGGTGTGCGAGTTTCCCTTCTTTCGAGGGAATAGAGCATGGCTTCTGCAGACCACCATAAAGGTAAGAAATCCTATTCCTAATTCTTTTCTTTATCCTTTAACCGCTCACCACTTTTTGTGAAGACCCGGGTGCTAAATGACGTGTAAACGACCTGATTTTTAAATTTGTACACGTTCATGTTAGCGTAATCTTCCGTACGGAAGATTACGCTAACGCGAACGTACGATCAGCCTGGGTTAGCTTCATATTTACGTTCATGGTAAACATTCAGGGTGTTGGAACGGATTAAAACGATTTTACATTACTTTGAATGGGAAAAATGATTTTCGGTGATCGAACAAATCGGTTTTCGAACAGGGTTCTGGAACGGATTATGGTCGAGAACCGAGGTTCCACTGTAATTGGAAATTATCGGTTGGCAGCGATAAAAGATACCGAATTAAGAATTGGCATCTGCGTGTCTTTACAGAAGTTTAGAATAATTCATACGAAATCTAACAGCGAAGTTCCCAAATTCAGGCAAGCTTTTTTGTTATAATGATTGAATCTTTTCTTCCGGCGCCGTCACGAATGGCAGCCACTCCAGCAGCTCCCGTGTTTTTTTCGATTGTTCTCGATTGTTCTCAGCTCAGGGATGCTGCTGGAAATGTGAATTTCCCTTCGGGGATGAACAAAGTATCTATCTATCTATCTATCTATCTAAATCATTAAATCAATCATTTGAATTATTTGCACTTAGTTTTTTGTATCATTTTTGTCATAAACCGAACGGAATCAGGACCCAAATGCGTGAGTTTTTTCGCACAATCTTCTATTTTACGGGAAATGTGGAGTCATGCACGTTAGGCAGCGGTCTGGCATGGAAAGACAGGAAGCCAGAGACCGACGAGATCGATACCAATTGTTCGACCAGATATCGGACAGATGGGGTCGATACCGGACAGGACACGACAGACAGGATTGATATTAAAACAGTATATCGAAAATAACCAGGGCAAACTTCACGGGAACGAAAACTGAAGAGCCTCAGAAAAATCCCCAACCCTACAGCTAAGGCACGCTTTTTACGCAGTTGATTTACTAACCTGGCCCCCTTGATAGTGGTTTGTCTTCCGTGTGGCAGTAGATCTAAAATGAGTTCGACACCCCTGAATAGAATGCAATTTTAGTGTTTGAATCCTGGTGGCAAAGGAATAAAGCAGTGCTTCTCAAATAGTGAGGTGCGTTTCTTTTTCAACTGTCCGAGAATAAAGTGCACCCCACTACACTAGGAGGCAGCGGCACTCTAACTTAGAGGGGCACAAGAGGTTTTCCTCTTCCTAGGTGGTGCAAGATAGAAAATAATTGAGAAGCTCTGGACTAAAGACACCCCTAAAAATCACTCTTGGTTAAGGACCAAAAAAACCTGATTATATCCATGGCACAGCAATTTTTAGAGGGACCACCCAAACCACCATAAACAGAGGACCTAAAACTCCGATAACCTCAATGCAATCTGCTTGTGTTGCCCAGGTGGCCCCGGAAACTCGTGCCGTTATCAGCTGGATGCAGGACATCCCGTTCGTGCTTGGCGGCAACCTGCACGGAGGAGAGCTGGTGGTGACATACCCGTATGACGGCACCAAAGATTGGGCCCCTAAAGCCAACACGCCCACCCCGGATAACGCCTTCTTTCGCTGGCTGGCCACTGTATACGCCTCTACCAACCTGGCCATGGCCAATCCGGAGCGCCGTCTGTGCCACACGGATGACTTCCAGGCGTATAATAATATCATCAACGGGGGAGCGTGGCACCACGTACCCGGAAGTGAGTCGCCGAATTGGGTCGCAAATTCTGCTTTAATCATGTCCAAGGCCCTCTGGGAAATGTTTTCTTACTTCTTACTTCTCAGGCATGAACGATTTCAGCTACCTACACACCAATTGCTTTGAGCTTACGATGGAGCTTTCCTGTGACAAATTCCCTCACGCCAGCGAACTTCCCATCGAGTGGGAAAACAACAAGGAGTCCCTTCTTCTCTTCATGGAGCAGGTAGATTTTCCTTACAGGGGGTGTACAAAATTTGGAACTTCTTTATTCGCTGCCGCCATCTGCAGGCTCACGTCACCATTGCAGCCTCAGTCAGCAAGTATGTGTAATTCATAGACTAGCTTGAATAAACTCTTTTTTTTTTTATCTTTCTTTGGGTTTGGATTAATGTTTGGACTGTACTTGAAGAAGGTCTCTTCTCACTTTCACCATTTTCATGCTACACTAACATTTCTTTGCCACTGCATCCAGCTGCTTTTAATTTACTTTTAGCAGAACTGTTCGGGGCAGAACATTGGGTAGGGGGACGGGGACATGGTGGAATGGTAAAGTGTCATGCTCATCCCAGGTTTTTTTTTTCCTTTTCTAATTGTTAGTGGAGCATAGAAATGGTGGAAGTAAGAATAGGGTCCAAACACCAACCCAAAGCCACCGAATATGCCGAAAAAAAAAGAGTTAATTGGAGCACATCTAAAAATGCTCATATTTGCACCCAGATCAAGGATGAGATGACTATGGTTGCAATGATGACACAAACCAGACGATGGCAGCAAGGAGGGAAAAACTTATAAATTCCATACAGCTCCTTTAAAATGCAAACCAACCAAAACAAAAACTACCCTATTGAGTACCCCTGTCAGTTATACCCATTATAAGTGCGCCGTTTGAGGTGTCCTTTAAAATGTAAATGTTGAATAGTTTCTCTATCATGTTAACCAATGGCCCTAAGAGTTCAAAATACACCTATGCTATATTATCCACCGCGCTATCATCTTTTACTTACTTTTAGCAAAGCTGTTCAGTGTGGAAAACATTAAGTAGGAGGAATGGGGGTGGATAGTGCTAGAGAGTGAAATGCTGATCCCCGCAGATTTCTTTATTGTTTCAATTTGTTAGTATTGCATGAAAATGGTGAAAGTAAGAAAAGGCCCGATTCAAGTCGTCCAAATGCCATCTGAAACCCCAAAAAAGAAGAAAAAGAAAAGTTTATTCGAGCGCATCTAAGAAATGCACGCACTTGGACGCTTATTATGAACAAGCTGATTGAGGCTGCAATGGTGACACAAGCGAGGAGATGGCGACAGTGGATAAAAAACTTCGAAAGCTCTTTTAGATTAAAAAAAACAATTTGTGAACAAATTAAATGGTAAATGGTCTGGATTTATAGTGCTTTTCAAGTCAATGAAGACCTCCCAAAGCACTTTACAATGTGCTTCACACTTACCCATTCACACTCACACACCAATAGGAAGTCAGCCATGCAAGGGGCCTACCTGCTTATTGGGGGCATTAGAGATTCAGTGTCTTGCCCAAGGACACTTCGACATATAACACGGTGGAGCCGGGAATCGAACCTGCGACCTCTACCTCCTGAAATACAGTACTCCTGCCTGTGCAAACTATACTGATTTTAATTTAAACCACCACCTCAAACACGTTTCGCTCTGGAAAATATCACAATACCCCGTTCCACCTCCCTTTTATCTGTTTTTGATGATGTATCAAGCATATTTACAAGATCACGTCTATGTATATATCCATACAAATATGAAAAATGCTCCGTCAGGTTCATCGAGGCTTGAAAGGGGTGGTTCGAGACAAGGAGAGCAAGAAAGGAATCGAGGACGCCATCATCAGGGTGGAAGACCACGAGCATGACATCCGATCAGGTATGTTAGCAAAATTAGCAACTGCCTCAAAGGCGACCTCACAAAAACCTTTTGGATCCCCCCTGCAGCCCCAGACGGGGACTACTGGCGCCTGCTGAATCCGGGCGACTACAAAGTGACAGCGTGGGCACAAGGTTACCTACCGGCCGTGCGGCACTGCCACGTGGGCATGGAGCCCCATGCAACCATCTGCGACTTCAACCTAACTCAGACGCCGATCCAACGCCTCAAGGAGATCCGCGCCAGGGGAGGCAAGATCCCGCAAGATCTGCAATTGCGCTTGCGACAATTGCGCCTTCGAAAACTGCGCGCGAGCACCAAGGTTATCAACCAAAGGCGAGAGGGTCAAAGGATGCAACGAGAGCAAGCTCGGAGGGCTTAGAGCCTTAGAGAGTCCTCCACTACCTTACGAGGTCTCTGGATTTAACGCAGGACATGCACGGTCGCTTCGTCTCACTGTCACAACATTTAGAGAGGGACGATCCTGTACAAATAAACGTATAATTACTGTATTTTCCATACTATAAGGCGCACCTCTCAAAAATGGTCTATTGCAGGGCTCTCTGACCTTTTCCAAACCGAGACCTACTTTTGGTTGATAATCAGCACAAAGAGAATTCAGTTTTATATGAATTTCTAAAATAACTTATGTTTATACTATGTTGTAACTATGTTATTACTATATTAATACCAGGTTAGTTATTGGAAGTAGGGTTAAATAGACTCAATCAACTACTTAAAAAGTATTCATTGTACTACTAGAAAACCACAATGATCCACCACTAGTGAGCTATTATCAGAAAAAGTTTGCGGGCACCCTTGTGCCCGCAGGCACCACTTTGGAGACCCCAGGTCTATTCTATATTTTTCATACATAAAGTGCACTGGACTATATGGGGCATGGAATTAAAACTACTACAGTAAGTGATACTGTATTCAATCTTGCACACTTACTCATTATTGATCAGTCAACGCCGAGAAAAGTCACATCACATTGTATGAAACAGGAATCGAACCCGGGTTGCGGTGGGAAAATGCAAAAACGATGAGACCACTAGCAATAAATTACATGCAAAAAAGGCAGTAAGTATTATTTCATTATCACATTATTTTTACTCACAGTGCCAGAAACGAAAGTTAAAGAATGGAGAAAACAGACATCCTGAAAGATGTGAATAAATGTAAAAAAGAATGACGAGGGAAACAAATCTTTGGTGTATCTGATGAGTCAGACTTTATTTATATCAGACTTAATTTAAATCTTTTAGGCCGAAATTTCTGGTTTCTCCAGTCTCTAACATTCATTTTTGGTACTGTAAAAATAGCGTGATTATGAGATAAAATTGAAAGCCTTTTTGTATGTCATTTGTAACAGTTGATGTTTACTAGTTAGGAGTCGGCGAGCTCACTGCCACAACCTGTTGCATACATACATCCATCTATTATCTGCACCGCTTATCCTCAGTAGGGTCGAGGAGCTATGGAGCCCATCCCAGCTATCTTCGGGCAGTGGGCAGGGGACACCCTGAACTGGTTGCCAGCCAGTCGGGGCACATAGGGACAGACAATTTGCTCGCTCATTCACACCTAGGGACAATTTGGACTGGCCAATTAACCTAATATGCATATTTTTGGAATGTGGGAGGAAAAAGGAGTGCCCGGAGGAAACCCACGCAAGCACGGGGAGAACATGCAAACTCCGTACAGGAGGTTCAATCTCATGACCTCAGAACTGTGCCAACGGTCTGCCCTGTATCACATTTTTTGGGGGGAAAATGGAGCTGCTTAAATGTGAAAAGTGAACATGCATCCAGTGAAGTCGTGACGATTTTGTACTTGAATTTCCCTTTTTCAATAAATATCAGCTGGTCTGATGTAAAGTTTTTCCAAGTTCTGACAATAGCACCACGGTGTCTGAAATACTAAAAATAAATGCCCCCTATATTGTGTCTGAGTGGATTGAATTCATTTTTAAAAAGCATAACTTATATACAATGCCACCATCCGGAGAAAATGCCGAACAAAAAATTTGAAAAACTAAGCTTTCTTTTGTCAAGACAAAGTACCTTTATTTAAAGTTTCCTTGCTCGGGCTGATTCGATGCACGAGCACGCTAACACAAATGCTTGTGAATAGGAACAATAGACCTGATACAAAAATGTTTTCTGTTGAATTCATATATCTTTTACAATTCCAGCCAACACAGTGACTTTAATATTCATTTTTGTACCTTGATTGTGTCAAATATTGTAAAAGTGGATTTTTCTGATGCAGCACGTTGGAAAAACCTAAAAGACAAGTTCTACGACAAAGCCTACACACAATAGGTTCAGAGAGGAACAAAATCTGGACTGTGATGAGATAAATAAATCATTTACGGAACTTGTCTTTTAGGTTTGTCTTAAATAACATTTCAAAACGACTTTTAAATGGATTCATAGGAAATACTGTACATGCAAGAACTATTAATGCTCGTATGTAATGAGTCTTAGGGCCACACTGGAAAGAAGAACAAATAGAGAAATGCTGAAATATTACAATAGAAAAGCATATATTTTTATGTGTTTGTTTTTTTTAATAAGAAATTGGAAAAATACCAAAGCAAGGAAGGGGTTCTTTCAAATATATTTCTTTAACTAAGAGAGTAAAATAAGTTTTTTTAGTCAAGAAAAAGTTTTACTATTATCTTAGTGTATAATTTCTATGAGTAAAATTGCTTCCTATAAAATAATGCCCCGAAGATGAGATTTGTAGTCACCATTTTGCTGGACATAAATATATCACATTTAAGATTAAATAATATAAGAACTTTTTCTGCAATTGCAGCGTAAATTGAGATGAAATATAACTCGGATAACCAAACTTAATTCCCAGTCTACTAAAAAAAAATGTTTTTGTCATTATTTGAATGTATTCCATGAGATGACTAGAATTTTTATCAGGCTGTGAAAATTACGGTAATGTAAATCTGTAAATACGTTATACAAAACTTTTAATATCACAATACATCATATGTCTTTTTTTTAATAAAATGTATTTTGTCTTCAGTTTTTTATCATTCCAGTGTGGTCCAAACAGCCCTTTTCCCTAACCAACAGTGGATAGTATGCATAGCAGTTCACACTTGGCTTATATTTTGGACTATATTGTTTTTTTCTACCTGTCATTAGAGATTTCTTTGAGAAAAACAAATCGAAAAGGATATATTTCTAGTGGCCTATCTGTTATGATGGATATTTGCATCGGGAAATGTGTCATCATGGTTAAATGCGGAAACTAAAGAGCATTTTGCCAATGTCAATTGAATGTAAGAACCAAATGGTAATTTATTT